>NW_027210048.1:0-129056 GCF_027789765.1 Dendropsophus ebraccatus
GATTTCTATGGGAGATGATGCGCTGACAATGAACTTCTAAGCAGAAATGACCTAATAATGACTTTTTTTCCTAAGGTGGTAGGAATGAAACTCAGTGCGGGCTGGATGGGGTCCCCCCTGGGCACCGCAGACCTAAGCTTGTTTAACTCCTACCTCTTAAAGGGACCGAGAAAAAATGACCTTTTCTGCACTCCAATGTAAGTCAATGGGGCGATTTTTTGGCTATGTGCTAGAAATGAAATGCAGTGCGGATTGGATGACAGGCACCCTAGGCACCCAGGATCGGCTTTAGTTTCACGTGTATCTCTTAAGCCGGCAGAGAAACCCACCTGATATGCGCTCCACACAATTGAATAGAGACGCCGTTGATTTTCTATGGGAATTGCAGAAATGACTTCTAAGCCTCAAAATAATGACTTTTTTTCCTAAGGTGGTAGGAATGAAACTCAGTGCGGGCTGGATGGGGTCCCCCCTGGGCACCGCAGACCTAAGCTTGTTTAACTCCTACCTCTTAAAGGGACCGAGAAAAAATGACCTTTTCTGCACTCCAATGTAAGTCAATGGGGCGATTTTTTGGCTATGTGCTAGAAATGAAATTCAGTGCGGATTGGATGACAGGCACCCTAGGCACCCAGGATCGGCTTTAGTTTCACGTGTATCTCTTAAGCCGGCAGAGAAAACCCACCTGATATGCGCTCCACACAATTGAATAGAGACGCCGTTGATTTTCTATGGGAATTGCAGAAATGACTTCTAAGCCTCAAAATAATGACTTTTTTTCCTAAGGTGGTAGGAATGAAACTCAGTGCGGGCTGGATGGGGTCCCCCCTGGGCACCGCAGACCTAAGCTTGTTTAACTCCTACCTCTTAAAGGGACCGAGAAAAAATGACCTTTTCTGCACTCCAATGTAAGTCAATGGGGCGATTTTTTGGCTATGTGCTAGAAATGAAATTCAGTGCGGATTGGATGACAGGCACCCTAGGCACCCAGGATCGGCTTTAGTTTCACGTGTATCTCTTAAGCCGGCAGAGAAAACCCACCTGATATGCGCTCCACACAATTGAATAGAGACGCCGTTGATTTTCTATGGGAATTGCAGAAATGACTTCTAAGCCTCAAAATAATGACTTTTTTTCCTAAGGTGGTAGGAATGAAACTCAGTGCGGGCTGGATGGGGTCCCCCCTGGGCACCGCAGACCTAAGCTTGTTTAACTCCTACCTCTTAAAGGGACCGAGAAAAAATGACCTTTTCTGCACTCCAATGTAAGTCAATGGGGCGATTTTTTGGCTATGTGCTAGAAATGAAATTCAGTGCGGATTGGATGACAGGCACCCTAGGCACCCAGGATCGGCTTTAGTTTCACGTGTATCTCTTAAGCCGGCAGAGAAAACCCACCTGATATGCGCTCCACACAATTGAATAGAGACGCCGTTGATTTTCTATGGGAATTGCAGAAATGACTTCTAAGCCTCAAAATAATGACTTTTTTTCCTAAGGTGGTAGGAATGAAACTCAGTGCGGGCTGGATGGGGTCCCCCCTGGGCACCGCAGACCTAAGCTTGTTTAACTCCTACCTCTTAAAGGGACCGAGAAAAAATGACCTTTTCTGCACTCCAATGTAAGTCAATGGGGCGATTTTTTGGCTATGTGCTAGAAATGAAATTCAGTGCGGATTGGATGACAGGCACCCTAGGCACCCAGGATCGGCTTTAGTTTCACGTGTATCTCTTAAGCCGGCAGAGAAAACCCACCTGATATGCGCTCCACACAATTGAATAGAGACGCCGTTGATTTTCTATGGGAATTGCAGAAATGACTTCTAAGCCTCAAATAATGACTTTTTTTCCTAAGGTGGTAGGAATGAAACTCAGTGCGGGCTGGATGGGGTCCCCCCTGGGCACCGCAGACCTAAGCTTGTTTAACTCCTACCTCTTAAAGGGACCGAGAAAAAATGACCTTTTCTGCACTCCAATGTAAGTCAATGGGGCGATTTTTTGGCTATGTGCTAGAAATGAAATTCAGTGCGGATTGGATGACAGGCACCCTAGGCACCCAGGATCGGCTTTAGTTTCACGTGTATCTCTTAAGCCGGCAGAGAAAACCCACCTGATATGCGCTCCACACAATTGAATAGAGACGCCGTTGATTTTCTATGGGAATTGCAGAAATGACTTCTAAGCCTCAAAATAATGACTTTTTTTCCTAAGGTGGTAGGAATGAAACTCAGTGCGGGCTGGATGGGGTCCCCCCTGGGCACCGCAGACCTAAGCTTGTTTAACTCCTACCTCTTAAAGGGACCGAGAAAAAATGACCTTTTCTGCACTCCAATGTAAGTCAATGGGGCGATTTTTTGGCTATGTGCTAGAAATGAAATTCAGTGCGGATTGGATGACAGGCACCCTAGGCACCCAGGATCGGCTTTAGTTTCACGTGTATCTCTTAAGCCGGCAGAGAAAACCCACCTGATATGCGCTCCACACAATTGAATAGAGACGCCGTTGATTTTCTATGGGAATTGCAGAAATGACTTCTAAGCCTCAAAATAATGACTTTTTTTCCTAAGGTGGTAGGAATGAAACTCAGTGCGGGCTGGATGGGGTCCCCCCTGGGCACCGCAGACCTAAGCTTGTTTAACTCCTACCTCTTAAAGGGACCGAGAAAAAATGACCTTTTCTGCACTCCAATGTAAGTCAATGGGGCGATTTTTTGGCTATGTGCTAGAAATGAAATTCAGTGCGGATTGGATGACAGGCACCCTAGGCACCCAGGATCGGCTTTAGTTTCACGTGTATCTCTTAAGCCGGCAGAGAAAACCCACCTGATATGCGCTCCACACAATTGAATAGAGACGCCGTTGATTTTCTATGGGAATTGCAGAAATGACTTCTAAGCCTCAAAATAATGACTTTTTTTCCTAAGGTGGTAGGAATGAAACTCAGTGCGGGCTGGATGGGGTCCCCCCTGGGCACCGCAGACCTAAGCTTGTTTAACTCCTACCTCTTAAAGGGACCGAGAAAAAATGACCTTTTCTGCACTCCAATGTAAGTCAATGGGGCGATTTTTTGGCTATGTGCTAGAAATGAAATTCAGTGCGGATTGGATGACAGGCACCCTAGGCACCCAGGATCGGCTTTAGTTTCACGTGTATCTCTTAAGCCGGCAGAGAAAACCCACCTGATATGCGCTCCACACAATTGAATAGAGACGCCGTTGATTTTCTATGGGAATTGCAGAAATGACTTCTAAGCCTCAAAATAATGACTTTTTTTCCTAAGGTGGTAGGAATGAAACTCAGTGCGGGCTGGATGGGGTCCCCCCTGGGCACCGCAGACCTAAGCTTGTTTAACTCCTACCTCTTAAAGGGACCGAGAAAAAATGACCTTTTCTGCACTCCAATGTAAGTCAATGGGGCGATTTTTTGGCTATGTGCTAGAAATGAAATTCAGTGCGGATTGGATGACAGGCACCCTAGGCACCCAGGATCGGCTTTAGTTTCACGTGTATCTCTTAAGCCGGCAGAGAAAACCCACCTGATATGCGCTCCACACAATTGAATAGAGACGCCGTTGATTTTCTATGGGAATTGCAGAAATGACTTCTAAGCCTCAAAATAATGACTTTTTTTCCTAAGGTGGTAGGAATGAAACTCAGTGCGGGCTGGATGGGGTCCCCCCTGGGCACCGCAGACCTAAGCTTGTTTAACTCCTACCTCTTAAAGGGACCGAGAAAAAATGACCTTTTCTGCACTCCAATGTAAGTCAATGGGGCGATTTTTTGGCTATGTGCTAGAAATGAAATTCAGTGCGGATTGGATGACAGGCACCCTAGGCACCCAGGATCGGCTTTAGTTTCACGTGTATCTCTTAAGCCGGCAGAGAAAACCCACCTGATATGCGCTCCACACAATTGAATAGAGACGCCGTTGATTTTCTATGGGAATTGCAGAAATGACTTCTAAGCCTCAAAATAATGACTTTTTTTCCTAAGGTGGTAGGAATGAAACTCAGTGCGGGCTGGATGGGGTCCCCCCTGGGCACCGCAGACCTAAGCTTGTTTAACTCCTACCTCTTAAAGGGACCGAGAAAAAATGACCTTTTCTGCACTCCAATGTAAGTCAATGGGGCGATTTTTTGGCTATGTGCTAGAAATGAAATTCAGTGCGGATTGGATGACAGGCACCCTAGGCACCCAGGATCGGCTTTAGTTTCACGTGTATCTCTTAAGCCGGCAGAGAAAACCCACCTGATATGCGCTCCACACAATTGAATAGAGACGCCGTTGATTTTCTATGGGAATTGCAGAAATGACTTCTAAGCCTCAAAATAATGACTTTTTTTCCTAAGGTGGTAGGAATGAAACTCAGTGCGGGCTGGATGGGGTCCCCCCTGGGCACCGCAGACCTAAGCTTGTTTAACTCCTACCTCTTAAAGGGACCGAGAAAAAATGACCTTTTCTGCACTCCAATGTAAGTCAATGGGGCGATTTTTTGGCTATGTGCTAGAAATGAAATTCAGTGCGGATTGGATGACAGGCACCCTAGGCACCCAGGATCGGCTTTAGTTTCACGTGTATCTCTTAAGCCGGCAGAGAAAACCCACCTGATATGCGCTCCACACAATTGAATAGAGACGCCGTTGATTTTCTATGGGAATTGCAGAAATGACTTCTAAGCCTCAAAATAATGACTTTTTTTCCTAAGGTGGTAGGAATGAAACTCAGTGCGGGCTGGATGGGGTCCCCCCTGGGCACCGCAGACCTAAGCTTGTTTAACTCCTACCTCTTAAAGGGACCGAGAAAAAATGACCTTTTCTGCACTCCAATGTAAGTCAATGGGGCGATTTTTTGGCTATGTGCTAGAAATGAAATTCAGTGCGGATTGGATGACAGGCACCCTAGGCACCCAGGATCGGCTTTAGTTTCACGTGTATCTCTTAAGCCGGCAGAGAAAACCCACCTGATATGCGCTCCACACAATTGAATAGAGACGCCGTTGATTTTCTATGGGAATTGCAGAAATGACTTCTAAGCCTCAAAATAATGACTTTTTTTCCTAAGGTGGTAGGAATGAAACTCAGTGCGGGCTGGATGGGGTCCCCCCTGGGCACCGCAGACCTAAGCTTGTTTAACTCCTACCTCTTAAAGGGACCGAGAAAAAATGACCTTTTCTGCACTCCAATGTAAGTCAATGGGGCGATTTTTTGGCTATGTGCTAGAAATGAAATTCAGTGCGGATTGGATGACAGGCACCCTAGGCACCCAGGATCGGCTTTAGTTTCACGTGTATCTCTTAAGCCGGCAGAGAAAACCCACCTGATATGCGCTCCACACAATTGAATAGAGACGCCGTTGATTTTCTATGGGAATTGCAGAAATGACTTCTAAGCCTCAAAATAATGACTTTTTTTCCTAAGGTGGTAGGAATGAAACTCAGTGCGGGCTGGATGGGGTCCCCCCTGGGCACCGCAGACCTAAGCTTGTTTAACTCCTACCTCTTAAAGGGACCGAGAAAAAATGACCTTTTCTGCACTCCAATGTAAGTCAATGGGGCGATTTTTTGGCTATGTGCTAGAAATGAAATTCAGTGCGGATTGGATGACAGGCACCCTAGGCACCCAGGATCGGCTTTAGTTTCACGTGTATCTCTTAAGCCGGCAGAGAAAACCCACCTGATATGCGCTCCACACAATTGAATAGAGACGCCGTTGATTTTCTATGGGAATTGCAGAAATGACTTCTAAGCCTCAAAATAATGACTTTTTTTCCTAAGGTGGTAGGAATGAAACTCAGTGCGGGCTGGATGGGGTCCCCCCTGGGCACCGCAGACCTAAGCTTGTTTAACTCCTACCTCTTAAAGGGACCGAGAAAAAATGACCTTTTCTGCACTCCAATGTAAGTCAATGGGGCGATTTTTTGGCTATGTGCTAGAAATGAAATTCAGTGCGGATTGGATGACAGGCACCCTAGGCACCCAGGATCGGCTTTAGTTTCACGTGTATCTCTTAAGCCGGCAGAGAAAACCCACCTGATATGCGCTCCACACAATTGAATAGAGACGCCGTTGATTTTCTATGGGAATTGCAGAAATGACTTCTAAGCCTCAAAATAATGACTTTTTTTCCTAAGGTGGTAGGAATGAAACTCAGTGCGGGCTGGATGGGGTCCCCCCTGGGCACCGCAGACCTAAGCTTGTTTAACTCCTACCTCTTAAAGGGACCGAGAAAAAATGACCTTTTCTGCACTCCAATGTAAGTCAATGGGGCGATTTTTTGGCTATGTGCTAGAAATGAAATTCAGTGCGGATTGGATGACAGGCACCCTAGGCACCCAGGATCGGCTTTAGTTTCACGTGTATCTCTTAAGCCGGCAGAGAAAACCCACCTGATATGCGCTCCACACAATTGAATAGAGACGCCGTTGATTTTCTATGGGAATTGCAGAAATGACTTCTAAGCCTCAAAATAATGACTTTTTTTCCTAAGGTGGTAGGAATGAAACTCAGTGCGGGCTGGATGGGGTCCCCCCTGGGCACCGCAGACCTAAGCTTGTTTAACTCCTACCTCTTAAAGGGACCGAGAAAAAATGACCTTTTCTGCACTCCAATGTAAGTCAATGGGGCGATTTTTTGGCTATGTGCTAGAAATGAAATTCAGTGCGGATTGGATGACAGGCACCCTAGGCACCCAGGATCGGCTTTAGTTTCACGTGTATCTCTTAAGCCGGCAGAGAAAACCCACCTGATATGCGCTCCACACAATTGAATAGAGACGCCGTTGATTTTCTATGGGAATTGCAGAAATGACTTCTAAGCCTCAAAATAATGACTTTTTTTCCTAAGGTGGTAGGAATGAAACTCAGTGCGGGCTGGATGGGGTCCCCCCTGGGCACCGCAGACCTAAGCTTGTTTAACTCCTACCTCTTAAAGGGACCGAGAAAAAATGACCTTTTCTGCACTCCAATGTAAGTCAATGGGGCGATTTTTTGGCTATGTGCTAGAAATGAAATTCAGTGCGGATTGGATGACAGGCACCCTAGGCACCCAGGATCGGCTTTAGTTTCACGTGTATCTCTTAAGCCGGCAGAGAAAACCCACCTGATATGCGCTCCACACAATTGAATAGAGACGCCGTTGATTTTCTATGGGAATTGCAGAAATGACTTCTAAGCCTCAAAATAATGACTTTTTTTCCTAAGGTGGTAGGAATGAAACTCAGTGCGGGCTGGATGGGGTCCCCCCTGGGCACCGCAGACCTAAGCTTGTTTAACTCCTACCTCTTAAAGGGACCGAGAAAAAATGACCTTTTCTGCACTCCAATGTAAGTCAATGGGGCGATTTTTTGGCTATGTGCTAGAAATGAAATTCAGTGCGGATTGGATGACAGGCACCCTAGGCACCCAGGATCGGCTTTAGTTTCACGTGTATCTCTTAAGCCGGCAGAGAAAACCCACCTGATATGCGCTCCACACAATTGAATAGAGACGCCGTTGATTTTCTATGGGAATTGCAGAAATGACTTCTAAGCCTCAAAATAATGACTTTTTTTCCTAAGGTGGTAGGAATGAAACTCAGTGCGGGCTGGATGGGGTCCCCCCTGGGCACCGCAGACCTAAGCTTGTTTAACTCCTACCTCTTAAAGGGACCGAGAAAAAATGACCTTTTCTGCACTCCAATGTAAGTCAATGGGGCGATTTTTTGGCTATGTGCTAGAAATGAAATTCAGTGCGGATTGGATGACAGGCACCCTAGGCACCCAGGATCGGCTTTAGTTTCACGTGTATCTCTTAAGCCGGCAGAGAAAACCCACCTGATATGCGCTCCACACAATTGAATAGAGACGCCGTTGATTTTCTATGGGAATTGCAGAAATGACTTCTAAGCCTCAAAATAATGACTTTTTTTCCTAAGGTGGTAGGAATGAAACTCAGTGCGGGCTGGATGGGGTCCCCCCTGGGCACCGCAGACCTAAGCTTGTTTAACTCCTACCTCTTAAAGGGACCGAGAAAAAATGACCTTTTCTGCACTCCAATGTAAGTCAATGGGGCGATTTTTTGGCTATGTGCTAGAAATGAAATTCAGTGCGGATTGGATGACAGGCACCCTAGGCACCCAGGATCGGCTTTAGTTTCACGTGTATCTCTTAAGCCGGCAGAGAAAACCCACCTGATATGCGCTCCACACAATTGAATAGAGACGCCGTTGATTTTCTATGGGAATTGCAGAAATGACTTCTAAGCCTCAAAATAATGACTTTTTTTCCTAAGGTGGTAGGAATGAAACTCAGTGCGGGCTGGATGGGGTCCCCCCTGGGCACCGCAGACCTAAGCTTGTTTAACTCCTACCTCTTAAAGGGACCGAGAAAAAATGACCTTTTCTGCACTCCAATGTAAGTCAATGGGGCGATTTTTTGGCTATGTGCTAGAAATGAAATTCAGTGCGGATTGGATGACAGGCACCCTAGGCACCCAGGATCGGCTTTAGTTTCACGTGTATCTCTTAAGCCGGCAGAGAAAACCCACCTGATATGCGCTCCACACAATTGAATAGAGACGCCGTTGATTTTCTATGGGAATTGCAGAAATGACTTCTAAGCCTCAAAATAATGACTTTTTTTCCTAAGGTGGTAGGAATGAAACTCAGTGCGGGCTGGATGGGGTCCCCCCTGGGCACCGCAGACCTAAGCTTGTTTAACTCCTACCTCTTAAAGGGACCGAGAAAAAATGACCTTTTCTGCACTCCAATGTAAGTCAATGGGGCGATTTTTTGGCTATGTGCTAGAAATGAAATTCAGTGCGGATTGGATGACAGGCACCCTAGGCACCCAGGATCGGCTTTAGTTTCACGTGTATCTCTTAAGCCGGCAGAGAAAACCCACCTGATATGCGCTCCACACAATTGAATAGAGACGCCGTTGATTTTCTATGGGAATTGCAGAAATGACTTCTAAGCCTCAAAATAATGACTTTTTTTCCTAAGGTGGTAGGAATGAAACTCAGTGCGGGCTGGATGGGGTCCCCCCTGGGCACCGCAGACCTAAGCTTGTTTAACTCCTACCTCTTAAAGGGACCGAGAAAAAATGACCTTTTCTGCACTCCAATGTAAGTCAATGGGGCGATTTTTTGGCTATGTGCTAGAAATGAAATTCAGTGCGGATTGGATGACAGGCACCCTAGGCACCCAGGATCGGCTTTAGTTTCACGTGTATCTCTTAAGCCGGCAGAGAAAACCCACCTGATATGCGCTCCACACAATTGAATAGAGACGCCGTTGATTTTCTATGGGAATTGCAGAAATGACTTCTAAGCCTCAAAATAATGACTTTTTTTCCTAAGGTGGTAGGAATGAAACTCAGTGCGGGCTGGATGGGGTCCCCCCTGGGCACCGCAGACCTAAGCTTGTTTAACTCCTACCTCTTAAAGGGACCGAGAAAAAATGACCTTTTCTGCACTCCAATGTAAGTCAATGGGGCGATTTTTTGGCTATGTGCTAGAAATGAAATTCAGTGCGGATTGGATGACAGGCACCCTAGGCACCCAGGATCGGCTTTAGTTTCACGTGTATCTCTTAAGCCGGCAGAGAAAACCCACCTGATATGCGCTCCACACAATTGAATAGAGACGCCGTTGATTTTCTATGGGAATTGCAGAAATGACTTCTAAGCCTCAAAATAATGACTTTTTTTCCTAAGGTGGTAGGAATGAAACTCAGTGCGGGCTGGATGGGGTCCCCCCTGGGCACCGCAGACCTAAGCTTGTTTAACTCCTACCTCTTAAAGGGACCGAGAAAAAATGACCTTTTCTGCACTCCAATGTAAGTCAATGGGGCGATTTTTTGGCTATGTGCTAGAAATGAAATTCAGTGCGGATTGGATGACAGGCACCCTAGGCACCCAGGATCGGCTTTAGTTTCACGTGTATCTCTTAAGCCGGCAGAGAAAACCCACCTGATATGCGCTCCACACAATTGAATAGAGACGCCGTTGATTTTCTATGGGAATTGCAGAAATGACTTCTAAGCCTCAAAATAATGACTTTTTTTCCTAAGGTGGTAGGAATGAAACTCAGTGCGGGCTGGATGGGGTCCCCCCTGGGCACCGCAGACCTAAGCTTGTTTAACTCCTACCTCTTAAAGGGACCGAGAAAAAATGACCTTTTCTGCACTCCAATGTAAGTCAATGGGGCGATTTTTTGGCTATGTGCTAGAAATGAAATTCAGTGCGGATTGGATGACAGGCACCCTAGGCACCCAGGATCGGCTTTAGTTTCACGTGTATCTCTTAAGCCGGCAGAGAAAACCCACCTGATATGCGCTCCACACAATTGAATAGAGACGCCGTTGATTTTCTATGGGAATTGCAGAAATGACTTCTAAGCCTCAAAATAATGACTTTTTTTCCTAAGGTGGTAGGAATGAAACTCAGTGCGGGCTGGATGGGGTCCCCCCTGGGCACCGCAGACCTAAGCTTGTTTAACTCCTACCTCTTAAAGGGACCGAGAAAAAATGACCTTTTCTGCACTCCAATGTAAGTCAATGGGGCGATTTTTTGGCTATGTGCTAGAAATGAAATTCAGTGCGGATTGGATGACAGGCACCCTAGGCACCCAGGATCGGCTTTAGTTTCACGTGTATCTCTTAAGCCGGCAGAGAAAACCCACCTGATATGCGCTCCACACAATTGAATAGAGACGCCGTTGATTTTCTATGGGAATTGCAGAAATGACTTCTAAGCCTCAAAATAATGACTTTTTTTCCTAAGGTGGTAGGAATGAAACTCAGTGCGGGCTGGATGGGGTCCCCCCTGGGCACCGCAGACCTAAGCTTGTTTAACTCCTACCTCTTAAAGGGACCGAGAAAAAATGACCTTTTCTGCACTCCAATGTAAGTCAATGGGGCGATTTTTTGGCTATGTGCTAGAAATGAAATTCAGTGCGGATTGGATGACAGGCACCCTAGGCACCCAGGATCGGCTTTAGTTTCACGTGTATCTCTTAAGCCGGCAGAGAAAACCCACCTGATATGCGCTCCACACAATTGAATAGAGACGCCGTTGATTTTCTATGGGAATTGCAGAAATGACTTCTAAGCCTCAAAATAATGACTTTTTTTCCTAAGGTGGTAGGAATGAAACTCAGTGCGGGCTGGATGGGGTCCCCCCTGGGCACCGCAGACCTAAGCTTGTTTAACTCCTACCTCTTAAAGGGACCGAGAAAAAATGACCTTTTCTGCACTCCAATGTAAGTCAATGGGGCGATTTTTTGGCTATGTGCTAGAAATGAAATTCAGTGCGGATTGGATGACAGGCACCCTAGGCACCCAGGATCGGCTTTAGTTTCACGTGTATCTCTTAAGCCGGCAGAGAAAACCCACCTGATATGCGCTCCACACAATTGAATAGAGACGCCGTTGATTTTCTATGGGAATTGCAGAAATGACTTCTAAGCCTCAAAATAATGACTTTTTTTCCTAAGGTGGTAGGAATGAAACTCAGTGCGGGCTGGATGGGGTCCCCCCTGGGCACCGCAGACCTAAGCTTGTTTAACTCCTACCTCTTAAAGGGACCGAGAAAAAATGACCTTTTCTGCACTCCAATGTAAGTCAATGGGGCGATTTTTTGGCTATGTGCTAGAAATGAAATTCAGTGCGGATTGGATGACAGGCACCCTAGGCACCCAGGATCGGCTTTAGTTTCACGTGTATCTCTTAAGCCGGCAGAGAAAACCCACCTGATATGCGCTCCACACAATTGAATAGAGACGCCGTTGATTTTCTATGGGAATTGCAGAAATGACTTCTAAGCCTCAAAATAATGACTTTTTTTCCTAAGGTGGTAGGAATGAAACTCAGTGCGGGCTGGATGGGGTCCCCCCTGGGCACCGCAGACCTAAGCTTGTTTAACTCCTACCTCTTAAAGGGACCGAGAAAAAATGACCTTTTCTGCACTCCAATGTAAGTCAATGGGGCGATTTTTTGGCTATGTGCTAGAAATGAAATTCAGTGCGGATTGGATGACAGGCACCCTAGGCACCCAGGATCGGCTTTAGTTTCACGTGTATCTCTTAAGCCGGCAGAGAAAACCCACCTGATATGCGCTCCACACAATTGAATAGAGACGCCGTTGATTTTCTATGGGAATTGCAGAAATGACTTCTAAGCCTCAAAATAATGACTTTTTTTCCTAAGGTGGTAGGAATGAAACTCAGTGCGGGCTGGATGGGGTCCCCCCTGGGCACCGCAGACCTAAGCTTGTTTAACTCCTACCTCTTAAAGGGACCGAGAAAAAATGACCTTTTCTGCACTCCAATGTAAGTCAATGGGGCGATTTTTTGGCTATGTGCTAGAAATGAAATTCAGTGCGGATTGGATGACAGGCACCCTAGGCACCCAGGATCGGCTTTAGTTTCACGTGTATCTCTTAAGCCGGCAGAGAAAACCCACCTGATATGCGCTCCACACAATTGAATAGAGACGCCGTTGATTTTCTATGGGAATTGCAGAAATGACTTCTAAGCCTCAAAATAATGACTTTTTTTCCTAAGGTGGTAGGAATGAAACTCAGTGCGGGCTGGATGGGGTCCCCCCTGGGCACCGCAGACCTAAGCTTGTTTAACTCCTACCTCTTAAAGGGACCGAGAAAAAATGACCTTTTCTGCACTCCAATGTAAGTCAATGGGGCGATTTTTTGGCTATGTGCTAGAAATGAAATTCAGTGCGGATTGGATGACAGGCACCCTAGGCACCCAGGATCGGCTTTAGTTTCACGTGTATCTCTTAAGCCGGCAGAGAAAACCCACCTGATATGCGCTCCACACAATTGAATAGAGACGCCGTTGATTTTCTATGGGAATTGCAGAAATGACTTCTAAGCCTCAAAATAATGACTTTTTTTCCTAAGGTGGTAGGAATGAAACTCAGTGCGGGCTGGATGGGGTCCCCCCTGGGCACCGCAGACCTAAGCTTGTTTAACTCCTACCTCTTAAAGGGACCGAGAAAAAATGACCTTTTCTGCACTCCAATGTAAGTCAATGGGGCGATTTTTTGGCTATGTGCTAGAAATGAAATTCAGTGCGGATTGGATGACAGGCACCCTAGGCACCCAGGATCGGCTTTAGTTTCACGTGTATCTCTTAAGCCGGCAGAGAAAACCCACCTGATATGCGCTCCACACAATTGAATAGAGACGCCGTTGATTTTCTATGGGAATTGCAGAAATGACTTCTAAGCCTCAAAATAATGACTTTTTTTCCTAAGGTGGTAGGAATGAAACTCAGTGCGGGCTGGATGGGGTCCCCCCTGGGCACCGCAGACCTAAGCTTGTTTAACTCCTACCTCTTAAAGGGACCGAGAAAAAATGACCTTTTCTGCACTCCAATGTAAGTCAATGGGGCGATTTTTTGGCTATGTGCTAGAAATGAAATTCAGTGCGGATTGGATGACAGGCACCCTAGGCACCCAGGATCGGCTTTAGTTTCACGTGTATCTCTTAAGCCGGCAGAGAAAACCCACCTGATATGCGCTCCACACAATTGAATAGAGACGCCGTTGATTTTCTATGGGAATTGCAGAAATGACTTCTAAGCCTCAAAATAATGACTTTTTTTCCTAAGGTGGTAGGAATGAAACTCAGTGCGGGCTGGATGGGGTCCCCCCTGGGCACCGCAGACCTAAGCTTGTTTAACTCCTACCTCTTAAAGGGACCGAGAAAAAATGACCTTTTCTGCACTCCAATGTAAGTCAATGGGGCGATTTTTTGGCTATGTGCTAGAAATGAAATTCAGTGCGGATTGGATGACAGGCACCCTAGGCACCCAGGATCGGCTTTAGTTTCACGTGTATCTCTTAAGCCGGCAGAGAAAACCCACCTGATATGCGCTCCACACAATTGAATAGAGACGCCGTTGATTTTCTATGGGAATTGCAGAAATGACTTCTAAGCCTCAAAATAATGACTTTTTTTCCTAAGGTGGTAGGAATGAAACTCAGTGCGGGCTGGATGGGGTCCCCCCTGGGCACCGCAGACCTAAGCTTGTTTAACTCCTACCTCTTAAAGGGACCGAGAAAAAATGACCTTTTCTGCACTCCAATGTAAGTCAATGGGGCGATTTTTTGGCTATGTGCTAGAAATGAAATTCAGTGCGGATTGGATGACAGGCACCCTAGGCACCCAGGATCGGCTTTAGTTTCACGTGTATCTCTTAAGCCGGCAGAGAAAACCCACCTGATATGCGCTCCACACAATTGAATAGAGACGCCGTTGATTTTCTATGGGAATTGCAGAAATGACTTCTAAGCCTCAAAATAATGACTTTTTTTCCTAAGGTGGTAGGAATGAAACTCAGTGCGGGCTGGATGGGGTCCCCCCTGGGCACCGCAGACCTAAGCTTGTTTAACTCCTACCTCTTAAAGGGACCGAGAAAAAATGACCTTTTCTGCACTCCAATGTAAGTCAATGGGGCGATTTTTTGGCTATGTGCTAGAAATGAAATTCAGTGCGGATTGGATGACAGGCACCCTAGGCACCCAGGATCGGCTTTAGTTTCACGTGTATCTCTTAAGCCGGCAGAGAAAACCCACCTGATATGCGCTCCACACAATTGAATAGAGACGCCGTTGATTTTCTATGGGAATTGCAGAAATGACTTCTAAGCCTCAAAATAATGACTTTTTTTCCTAAGGTGGTAGGAATGAAACTCAGTGCGGGCTGGATGGGGTCCCCCCTGGGCACCGCAGACCTAAGCTTGTTTAACTCCTACCTCTTAAAGGGACCGAGAAAAAATGACCTTTTCTGCACTCCAATGTAAGTCAATGGGGCGATTTTTTGGCTATGTGCTAGAAATGAAATTCAGTGCGGATTGGATGACAGGCACCCTAGGCACCCAGGATCGGCTTTAGTTTCACGTGTATCTCTTAAGCCGGCAGAGAAAACCCACCTGATATGCGCTCCACACAATTGAATAGAGACGCCGTTGATTTTCTATGGGAATTGCAGAAATGACTTCTAAGCCTCAAAATAATGACTTTTTTTCCTAAGGTGGTAGGAATGAAACTCAGTGCGGGCTGGATGGGGTCCCCCCTGGGCACCGCAGACCTAAGCTTGTTTAACTCCTACCTCTTAAAGGGACCGAGAAAAAATGACCTTTTCTGCACTCCAATGTAAGTCAATGGGGCGATTTTTTGGCTATGTGCTAGAAATGAAATTCAGTGCGGATTGGATGACAGGCACCCTAGGCACCCAGGATCGGCTTTAGTTTCACGTGTATCTCTTAAGCCGGCAGAGAAAACCCACCTGATATGCGCTCCACACAATTGAATAGAGACGCCGTTGATTTTCTATGGGAATTGCAGAAATGACTTCTAAGCCTCAAAATAATGACTTTTTTTCCTAAGGTGGTAGGAATGAAACTCAGTGCGGGCTGGATGGGGTCCCCCCTGGGCACCGCAGACCTAAGCTTGTTTAACTCCTACCTCTTAAAGGGACCGAGAAAAAATGACCTTTTCTGCACTCCAATGTAAGTCAATGGGGCGATTTTTTGGCTATGTGCTAGAAATGAAATTCAGTGCGGATTGGATGACAGGCACCCTAGGCACCCAGGATCGGCTTTAGTTTCACGTGTATCTCTTAAGCCGGCAGAGAAAACCCACCTGATATGCGCTCCACACAATTGAATAGAGACGCCGTTGATTTTCTATGGGAATTGCAGAAATGACTTCTAAGCCTCAAAATAATGACTTTTTTTCCTAAGGTGGTAGGAATGAAACTCAGTGCGGGCTGGATGGGGTCCCCCCTGGGCACCGCAGACCTAAGCTTGTTTAACTCCTACCTCTTAAAGGGACCGAGAAAAAATGACCTTTTCTGCACTCCAATGTAAGTCAATGGGGCGATTTTTTGGCTATGTGCTAGAAATGAAATTCAGTGCGGATTGGATGACAGGCACCCTAGGCACCCAGGATCGGCTTTAGTTTCACGTGTATCTCTTAAGCCGGCAGAGAAAACCCACCTGATATGCGCTCCACACAATTGAATAGAGACGCCGTTGATTTTCTATGGGAATTGCAGAAATGACTTCTAAGCCTCAAAATAATGACTTTTTTTCCTAAGGTGGTAGGAATGAAACTCAGTGCGGGCTGGATGGGGTCCCCCCTGGGCACCGCAGACCTAAGCTTGTTTAACTCCTACCTCTTAAAGGGACCGAGAAAAAATGACCTTTTCTGCACTCCAATGTAAGTCAATGGGGCGATTTTTTGGCTATGTGCTAGAAATGAAATTCAGTGCGGATTGGATGACAGGCACCCTAGGCACCCAGGATCGGCTTTAGTTTCACGTGTATCTCTTAAGCCGGCAGAGAAAACCCACCTGATATGCGCTCCACACAATTGAATAGAGACGCCGTTGATTTTCTATGGGAATTGCAGAAATGACTTCTAAGCCTCAAAATAATGACTTTTTTTCCTAAGGTGGTAGGAATGAAACTCAGTGCGGGCTGGATGGGGTCCCCCCTGGGCACCGCAGACCTAAGCTTGTTTAACTCCTACCTCTTAAAGGGACCGAGAAAAAATGACCTTTTCTGCACTCCAATGTAAGTCAATGGGGCGATTTTTTGGCTATGTGCTAGAAATGAAATTCAGTGCGGATTGGATGACAGGCACCCTAGGCACCCAGGATCGGCTTTAGTTTCACGTGTATCTCTTAAGCCGGCAGAGAAAACCCACCTGATATGCGCTCCACACAATTGAATAGAGACGCCGTTGATTTTCTATGGGAATTGCAGAAATGACTTCTAAGCCTCAAAATAATGACTTTTTTTCCTAAGGTGGTAGGAATGAAACTCAGTGCGGGCTGGATGGGGTCCCCCCTGGGCACCGCAGACCTAAGCTTGTTTAACTCCTACCTCTTAAAGGGACCGAGAAAAAATGACCTTTTCTGCACTCCAATGTAAGTCAATGGGGCGATTTTTTGGCTATGTGCTAGAAATGAAATTCAGTGCGGATTGGATGACAGGCACCCTAGGCACCCAGGATCGGCTTTAGTTTCACGTGTATCTCTTAAGCCGGCAGAGAAAACCCACCTGATATGCGCTCCACACAATTGAATAGAGACGCCGTTGATTTTCTATGGGAATTGCAGAAATGACTTCTAAGCCTCAAAATAATGACTTTTTTTCCTAAGGTGGTAGGAATGAAACTCAGTGCGGGCTGGATGGGGTCCCCCCTGGGCACCGCAGACCTAAGCTTGTTTAACTCCTACCTCTTAAAGGGACCGAGAAAAAATGACCTTTTCTGCACTCCAATGTAAGTCAATGGGGCGATTTTTTGGCTATGTGCTAGAAATGAAATTCAGTGCGGATTGGATGACAGGCACCCTAGGCACCCAGGATCGGCTTTAGTTTCACGTGTATCTCTTAAGCCGGCAGAGAAAACCCACCTGATATGCGCTCCACACAATTGAATAGAGACGCCGTTGATTTTCTATGGGAATTGCAGAAATGACTTCTAAGCCTCAAAATAATGACTTTTTTTCCTAAGGTGGTAGGAATGAAACTCAGTGCGGGCTGGATGGGGTCCCCCCTGGGCACCGCAGACCTAAGCTTGTTTAACTCCTACCTCTTAAAGGGACCGAGAAAAAATGACCTTTTCTGCACTCCAATGTAAGTCAATGGGGCGATTTTTTGGCTATGTGCTAGAAATGAAATTCAGTGCGGATTGGATGACAGGCACCCTAGGCACCCAGGATCGGCTTTAGTTTCACGTGTATCTCTTAAGCCGGCAGAGAAAACCCACCTGATATGCGCTCCACACAATTGAATAGAGACGCCGTTGATTTTCTATGGGAATTGCAGAAATGACTTCTAAGCCTCAAAATAATGACTTTTTTTCCTAAGGTGGTAGGAATGAAACTCAGTGCGGGCTGGATGGGGTCCCCCCTGGGCACCGCAGACCTAAGCTTGTTTAACTCCTACCTCTTAAAGGGACCGAGAAAAAATGACCTTTTCTGCACTCCAATGTAAGTCAATGGGGCGATTTTTTGGCTATGTGCTAGAAATGAAATTCAGTGCGGATTGGATGACAGGCACCCTAGGCACCCAGGATCGGCTTTAGTTTCACGTGTATCTCTTAAGCCGGCAGAGAAAACCCACCTGATATGCGCTCCACACAATTGAATAGAGACGCCGTTGATTTTCTATGGGAATTGCAGAAATGACTTCTAAGCCTCAAAATAATGACTTTTTTTCCTAAGGTGGTAGGAATGAAACTCAGTGCGGGCTGGATGGGGTCCCCCCTGGGCACCGCAGACCTAAGCTTGTTTAACTCCTACCTCTTAAAGGGACCGAGAAAAAATGACCTTTTCTGCACTCCAATGTAAGTCAATGGGGCGATTTTTTGGCTATGTGCTAGAAATGAAATTCAGTGCGGATTGGATGACAGGCACCCTAGGCACCCAGGATCGGCTTTAGTTTCACGTGTATCTCTTAAGCCGGCAGAGAAAACCCACCTGATATGCGCTCCACACAATTGAATAGAGACGCCGTTGATTTTCTATGGGAATTGCAGAAATGACTTCTAAGCCTCAAAATAATGACTTTTTTTCCTAAGGTGGTAGGAATGAAACTCAGTGCGGGCTGGATGGGGTCCCCCCTGGGCACCGCAGACCTAAGCTTGTTTAACTCCTACCTCTTAAAGGGACCGAGAAAAAATGACCTTTTCTGCACTCCAATGTAAGTCAATGGGGCGATTTTTTGGCTATGTGCTAGAAATGAAATTCAGTGCGGATTGGATGACAGGCACCCTAGGCACCCAGGATCGGCTTTAGTTTCACGTGTATCTCTTAAGCCGGCAGAGAAAACCCACCTGATATGCGCTCCACACAATTGAATAGAGACGCCGTTGATTTTCTATGGGAATTGCAGAAATGACTTCTAAGCCTCAAAATAATGACTTTTTTTCCTAAGGTGGTAGGAATGAAACTCAGTGCGGGCTGGATGGGGTCCCCCCTGGGCACCGCAGACCTAAGCTTGTTTAACTCCTACCTCTTAAAGGGACCGAGAAAAAATGACCTTTTCTGCACTCCAATGTAAGTCAATGGGGCGATTTTTTGGCTATGTGCTAGAAATGAAATTCAGTGCGGATTGGATGACAGGCACCCTAGGCACCCAGGATCGGCTTTAGTTTCACGTGTATCTCTTAAGCCGGCAGAGAAAACCCACCTGATATGCGCTCCACACAATTGAATAGAGACGCCGTTGATTTTCTATGGGAATTGCAGAAATGACTTCTAAGCCTCAAAATAATGACTTTTTTTCCTAAGGTGGTAGGAATGAAACTCAGTGCGGGCTGGATGGGGTCCCCCCTGGGCACCGCAGACCTAAGCTTGTTTAACTCCTACCTCTTAAAGGGACCGAGAAAAAATGACCTTTTCTGCACTCCAATGTAAGTCAATGGGGCGATTTTTTGGCTATGTGCTAGAAATGAAATTCAGTGCGGATTGGATGACAGGCACCCTAGGCACCCAGGATCGGCTTTAGTTTCACGTGTATCTCTTAAGCCGGCAGAGAAAACCCACCTGATATGCGCTCCACACAATTGAATAGAGACGCCGTTGATTTTCTATGGGAATTGCAGAAATGACTTCTAAGCCTCAAAATAATGACTTTTTTTCCTAAGGTGGTAGGAATGAAACTCAGTGCGGGCTGGATGGGGTCCCCCCTGGGCACCGCAGACCTAAGCTTGTTTAACTCCTACCTCTTAAAGGGACCGAGAAAAAATGACCTTTTCTGCACTCCAATGTAAGTCAATGGGGCGATTTTTTGGCTATGTGCTAGAAATGAAATTCAGTGCGGATTGGATGACAGGCACCCTAGGCACCCAGGATCGGCTTTAGTTTCACGTGTATCTCTTAAGCCGGCAGAGAAAACCCACCTGATATGCGCTCCACACAATTGAATAGAGACGCCGTTGATTTTCTATGGGAATTGCAGAAATGACTTCTAAGCCTCAAAATAATGACTTTTTTTCCTAAGGTGGTAGGAATGAAACTCAGTGCGGGCTGGATGGGGTCCCCCCTGGGCACCGCAGACCTAAGCTTGTTTAACTCCTACCTCTTAAAGGGACCGAGAAAAAATGACCTTTTCTGCACTCCAATGTAAGTCAATGGGGCGATTTTTTGGCTATGTGCTAGAAATGAAATTCAGTGCGGATTGGATGACAGGCACCCTAGGCACCCAGGATCGGCTTTAGTTTCACGTGTATCTCTTAAGCCGGCAGAGAAAACCCACCTGATATGCGCTCCACACAATTGAATAGAGACGCCGTTGATTTTCTATGGGAATTGCAGAAATGACTTCTAAGCCTCAAAATAATGACTTTTTTTCCTAAGGTGGTAGGAATGAAACTCAGTGCGGGCTGGATGGGGTCCCCCCTGGGCACCGCAGACCTAAGCTTGTTTAACTCCTACCTCTTAAAGGGACCGAGAAAAAATGACCTTTTCTGCACTCCAATGTAAGTCAATGGGGCGATTTTTTGGCTATGTGCTAGAAATGAAATTCAGTGCGGATTGGATGACAGGCACCCTAGGCACCCAGGATCGGCTTTAGTTTCACGTGTATCTCTTAAGCCGGCAGAGAAAACCCACCTGATATGCGCTCCACACAATTGAATAGAGACGCCGTTGATTTTCTATGGGAATTGCAGAAATGACTTCTAAGCCTCAAAATAATGACTTTTTTTCCTAAGGTGGTAGGAATGAAACTCAGTGCGGGCTGGATGGGGTCCCCCCTGGGCACCGCAGACCTAAGCTTGTTTAACTCCTACCTCTTAAAGGGACCGAGAAAAAATGACCTTTTCTGCACTCCAATGTAAGTCAATGGGGCGATTTTTTGGCTATGTGCTAGAAATGAAATTCAGTGCGGATTGGATGACAGGCACCCTAGGCACCCAGGATCGGCTTTAGTTTCACGTGTATCTCTTAAGCCGGCAGAGAAAACCCACCTGATATGCGCTCCACACAATTGAATAGAGACGCCGTTGATTTTCTATGGGAATTGCAGAAATGACTTCTAAGCCTCAAAATAATGACTTTTTTTCCTAAGGTGGTAGGAATGAAACTCAGTGCGGGCTGGATGGGGTCCCCCCTGGGCACCGCAGACCTAAGCTTGTTTAACTCCTACCTCTTAAAGGGACCGAGAAAAAATGACCTTTTCTGCACTCCAATGTAAGTCAATGGGGCGATTTTTTGGCTATGTGCTAGAAATGAAATTCAGTGCGGATTGGATGACAGGCACCCTAGGCACCCAGGATCGGCTTTAGTTTCACGTGTATCTCTTAAGCCGGCAGAGAAAACCCACCTGATATGCGCTCCACACAATTGAATAGAGACGCCGTTGATTTTCTATGGGAATTGCAGAAATGACTTCTAAGCCTCAAAATAATGACTTTTTTTCCTAAGGTGGTAGGAATGAAACTCAGTGCGGGCTGGATGGGGTCCCCCCTGGGCACCGCAGACCTAAGCTTGTTTAACTCCTACCTCTTAAAGGGACCGAGAAAAAATGACCTTTTCTGCACTCCAATGTAAGTCAATGGGGCGATTTTTTGGCTATGTGCTAGAAATGAAATTCAGTGCGGATTGGATGACAGGCACCCTAGGCACCCAGGATCGGCTTTAGTTTCACGTGTATCTCTTAAGCCGGCAGAGAAAACCCACCTGATATGCGCTCCACACAATTGAATAGAGACGCCGTTGATTTTCTATGGGAATTGCAGAAATGACTTCTAAGCCTCAAAATAATGACTTTTTTTCCTAAGGTGGTAGGAATGAAACTCAGTGCGGGCTGGATGGGGTCCCCCCTGGGCACCGCAGACCTAAGCTTGTTTAACTCCTACCTCTTAAAGGGACCGAGAAAAAATGACCTTTTCTGCACTCCAATGTAAGTCAATGGGGCGATTTTTTGGCTATGTGCTAGAAATGAAATTCAGTGCGGATTGGATGACAGGCACCCTAGGCACCCAGGATCGGCTTTAGTTTCACGTGTATCTCTTAAGCCGGCAGAGAAAACCCACCTGATATGCGCTCCACACAATTGAATAGAGACGCCGTTGATTTTCTATGGGAATTGCAGAAATGACTTCTAAGCCTCAAAATAATGACTTTTTTTCCTAAGGTGGTAGGAATGAAACTCAGTGCGGGCTGGATGGGGTCCCCCCTGGGCACCGCAGACCTAAGCTTGTTTAACTCCTACCTCTTAAAGGGACCGAGAAAAAATGACCTTTTCTGCACTCCAATGTAAGTCAATGGGGCGATTTTTTGGCTATGTGCTAGAAATGAAATTCAGTGCGGATTGGATGACAGGCACCCTAGGCACCCAGGATCGGCTTTAGTTTCACGTGTATCTCTTAAGCCGGCAGAGAAAACCCACCTGATATGCGCTCCACACAATTGAATAGAGACGCCGTTGATTTTCTATGGGAATTGCAGAAATGACTTCTAAGCCTCAAAATAATGACTTTTTTTCCTAAGGTGGTAGGAATGAAACTCAGTGCGGGCTGGATGGGGTCCCCCCTGGGCACCGCAGACCTAAGCTTGTTTAACTCCTACCTCTTAAAGGGACCGAGAAAAAATGACCTTTTCTGCACTCCAATGTAAGTCAATGGGGCGATTTTTTGGCTATGTGCTAGAAATGAAATTCAGTGCGGATTGGATGACAGGCACCCTAGGCACCCAGGATCGGCTTTAGTTTCACGTGTATCTCTTAAGCCGGCAGAGAAAACCCACCTGATATGCGCTCCACACAATTGAATAGAGACGCCGTTGATTTTCTATGGGAATTGCAGAAATGACTTCTAAGCCTCAAAATAATGACTTTTTTTCCTAAGGTGGTAGGAATGAAACTCAGTGCGGGCTGGATGGGGTCCCCCCTGGGCACCGCAGACCTAAGCTTGTTTAACTCCTACCTCTTAAAGGGACCGAGAAAAAATGACCTTTTCTGCACTCCAATGTAAGTCAATGGGGCGATTTTTTGGCTATGTGCTAGAAATGAAATTCAGTGCGGATTGGATGACAGGCACCCTAGGCACCCAGGATCGGCTTTAGTTTCACGTGTATCTCTTAAGCCGGCAGAGAAAACCCACCTGATATGCGCTCCACACAATTGAATAGAGACGCCGTTGATTTTCTATGGGAATTGCAGAAATGACTTCTAAGCCTCAAAATAATGACTTTTTTTCCTAAGGTGGTAGGAATGAAACTCAGTGCGGGCTGGATGGGGTCCCCCCTGGGCACCGCAGACCTAAGCTTGTTTAACTCCTACCTCTTAAAGGGACCGAGAAAAAATGACCTTTTCTGCACTCCAATGTAAGTCAATGGGGCGATTTTTTGGCTATGTGCTAGAAATGAAATTCAGTGCGGATTGGATGACAGGCACCCTAGGCACCCAGGATCGGCTTTAGTTTCACGTGTATCTCTTAAGCCGGCAGAGAAAACCCACCTGATATGCGCTCCACACAATTGAATAGAGACGCCGTTGATTTTCTATGGGAATTGCAGAAATGACTTCTAAGCCTCAAAATAATGACTTTTTTTCCTAAGGTGGTAGGAATGAAACTCAGTGCGGGCTGGATGGGGTCCCCCCTGGGCACCGCAGACCTAAGCTTGTTTAACTCCTACCTCTTAAAGGGACCGAGAAAAAATGACCTTTTCTGCACTCCAATGTAAGTCAATGGGGCGATTTTTTGGCTATGTGCTAGAAATGAAATTCAGTGCGGATTGGATGACAGGCACCCTAGGCACCCAGGATCGGCTTTAGTTTCACGTGTATCTCTTAAGCCGGCAGAGAAAACCCACCTGATATGCGCTCCACACAATTGAATAGAGACGCCGTTGATTTTCTATGGGAATTGCAGAAATGACTTCTAAGCCTCAAAATAATGACTTTTTTTCCTAAGGTGGTAGGAATGAAACTCAGTGCGGGCTGGATGGGGTCCCCCCTGGGCACCGCAGACCTAAGCTTGTTTAACTCCTACCTCTTAAAGGGACCGAGAAAAAATGACCTTTTCTGCACTCCAATGTAAGTCAATGGGGCGATTTTTTGGCTATGTGCTAGAAATGAAATTCAGTGCGGATTGGATGACAGGCACCCTAGGCACCCAGGATCGGCTTTAGTTTCACGTGTATCTCTTAAGCCGGCAGAGAAAACCCACCTGATATGCGCTCCACACAATTGAATAGAGACGCCGTTGATTTTCTATGGGAATTGCAGAAATGACTTCTAAGCCTCAAAATAATGACTTTTTTTCCTAAGGTGGTAGGAATGAAACTCAGTGCGGGCTGGATGGGGTCCCCCCTGGGCACCGCAGACCTAAGCTTGTTTAACTCCTACCTCTTAAAGGGACCGAGAAAAAATGACCTTTTCTGCACTCCAATGTAAGTCAATGGGGCGATTTTTTGGCTATGTGCTAGAAATGAAATTCAGTGCGGATTGGATGACAGGCACCCTAGGCACCCAGGATCGGCTTTAGTTTCACGTGTATCTCTTAAGCCGGCAGAGAAAACCCACCTGATATGCGCTCCACACAATTGAATAGAGACGCCGTTGATTTTCTATGGGAATTGCAGAAATGACTTCTAAGCCTCAAAATAATGACTTTTTTTCCTAAGGTGGTAGGAATGAAACTCAGTGCGGGCTGGATGGGGTCCCCCCTGGGCACCGCAGACCTAAGCTTGTTTAACTCCTACCTCTTAAAGGGACCGAGAAAAAATGACCTTTTCTGCACTCCAATGTAAGTCAATGGGGCGATTTTTTGGCTATGTGCTAGAAATGAAATTCAGTGCGGATTGGATGACAGGCACCCTAGGCACCCAGGATCGGCTTTAGTTTCACGTGTATCTCTTAAGCCGGCAGAGAAAACCCACCTGATATGCGCTCCACACAATTGAATAGAGACGCCGTTGATTTTCTATGGGAATTGCAGAAATGACTTCTAAGCCTCAAAATAATGACTTTTTTTCCTAAGGTGGTAGGAATGAAACTCAGTGCGGGCTGGATGGGGTCCCCCCTGGGCACCGCAGACCTAAGCTTGTTTAACTCCTACCTCTTAAAGGGACCGAGAAAAAATGACCTTTTCTGCACTCCAATGTAAGTCAATGGGGCGATTTTTTGGCTATGTGCTAGAAATGAAATTCAGTGCGGATTGGATGACAGGCACCCTAGGCACCCAGGATCGGCTTTAGTTTCACGTGTATCTCTTAAGCCGGCAGAGAAAACCCACCTGATATGCGCTCCACACAATTGAATAGAGACGCCGTTGATTTTCTATGGGAATTGCAGAAATGACTTCTAAGCCTCAAAATAATGACTTTTTTTCCTAAGGTGGTAGGAATGAAACTCAGTGCGGGCTGGATGGGGTCCCCCCTGGGCACCGCAGACCTAAGCTTGTTTAACTCCTACCTCTTAAAGGGACCGAGAAAAAATGACCTTTTCTGCACTCCAATGTAAGTCAATGGGGCGATTTTTTGGCTATGTGCTAGAAATGAAATGCAGTGCGGATTGGATGACAGGCACCCTAGGCACCCAGGATCGGCTTTAGTTTCACGTGTATCTCTTAAGCCGGCAGAGAAAACCCACCTGATATGCGCTCCACACAATTGAATAGAGACGCCGTTGATTTTCTATGGGAATTGCAGAAATGACTTCTAAGCCTCAAAATAATGACTTTTTTTCCTAAGGGGGTAGGAATGAAACTCAGTGCGGGCTGGATGGGGTCCCCCCTGGGCACCGCAGACCTAAGCTTGTTTAACTCCTACCTCTTAAAGGGACCGAGAAAAAATGACCTTTCTGCACTCCAATGTAAGTCAATGGGGCGATTTTTTGGCTATGTGCTAGAAATGAAATTCAGTGCGGATTGGATGACAGGCACCCTAGGCACCCAGGATCGGCTTTAGTTTCACGTGTATCTCTTAAGCCGGCAGAGAAAACCCACCTGATATGCGCTCCACACAATTGAATAGAGACGCCGTTGATTTTCTATGGGAATTGCAGAAATGACTTCTAAGCCTCAAAATAATGACTTTTTTTCCTAAGGTGGTAGGAATGAAACTCAGTGCGGGCTGGATGGGGTCCCCCCTGGGCACCGCAGACCTAAGCTTGTTTAACTCCTACCTCTTAAAGGGACCGAGAAAAAATGACCTTTTCTGCACTCCAATGTAAGTCAATGGGGCGATTTTTTGGCTATGTGCTAGAAATGAAATTCAGTGCGGATTGGATGACAGGCACCCTAGGCACCCAGGATCGGCTTTAGTTTCACGTGTATCTCTTAAGCCGGCAGAGAAAACCCACCTGATATGCGCTCCACACAATTGAATAGAGACGCCGTTGATTTTCTATGGGAATTGCAGAAATGACTTCTAAGCCTCAAAATAATGACTTTTTTTCCTAAGGTGGTAGGAATGAAACTCAGTGCGGGCTGGATGGGGTCCCCCCTGGGCACCGCAGACCTAAGCTTGTTTAACTCCTACCTCTTAAAGGGACCGAGAAAAAATGACCTTTTCTGCACTCCAATGTAAGTCAATGGGGCGATTTTTTGGCTATGTGCTAGAAATGAAATTCAGTGCGGATTGGATGACAGGCACCCTAGGCACCCAGGATCGGCTTTAGTTTCACGTGTATCTCTTAAGCCGGCAGAGAAAACCCACCTGATATGCGCTCCACACAATTGAATAGAGACGCCAGTTGATTTTCTATGGGAATTGCAGAAATGACTTCTAAGCCTCAAAATAATGACTTTTTTTCCTAAGGTGGTAGGAATGAAACTCAGTGCGGGCTGGATGGGGTCCCCCCTGGGCACCGCAGACCTAAGCTTGTTTAACTCCTACCTCTTAAAGGGACCGAGAAAAAATGACCTTTTCTGCACTCCAATGTAAGTCAATGGGGCGATTTTTTGGCTATGTGCTAGAAATGAAATTCAGTGCGGATTGGATGACAGGCACCCTAGGCACCCAGGATCGGCTTTAGTTTCACGTGTATCTCTTAAGCCGGCAGAGAAAACCCACCTGATATGCGCTCCACACAATTGAATAGAGACGCCGTTGATTTTCTATGGGAATTGCAGAAATGACTTCTAAGCCTCAAAATAATGACTTTTTTTCCTAAGGTGGTAGGAATGAAACTCAGTGCGGGCTGGATGGGGTCCCCCCTGGGCACCGCAGACCTAAGCTTGTTTAACTCCTACCTCTTAAAGGGACCGAGAAAAAATGACCTTTTCTGCACTCCAATGTAAGTCAATGGGGCGATTTTTTGGCTATGTGCTAGAAATGAAATTCAGTGCGGATTGGATGACAGGCACCCTAGGCACCCAGGATCGGCTTTAGTTTCACGTGTATCTCTTAAGCCGGCAGAGAAAACCCACCTGATATGCGCTCCACACAATTGAATTAGAGACGCCGTTGATTTTCTATGGGAATTGCAGAAATGACTTCTAAGCCTCAAAATAATGACTTTTTTTCCTAAGGTGGTAGGAATGAAACTCAGTGCGGGCTGGATGGGGTCCCCCCTGGGCACCGCAGACCTAAGCTTGTTTAACTCCTACCTCTTAAAGGGACCGAGAAAAAAATGACCTTTTCTGCACTCCAATGTAAGTCAATGGGGCGATTTTTTGGCTATGTGCTAGAAATGAAATTCAGTGCGGATTGGATGACAGGCACCCTAGGCACCCAGGATCGGCTTTAGTTTCACGTGTATCTCTTAAGCCGGCAGAGAAAACCCACCTGATATGCGCTCCACACAATTGAATAGAGACGCCGTTGATTTTCTATGGGAATTGCAGAAATGACTTCTAAGCCTCAAAATAATGACTTTTTTTCCTAAGGTGGTAGGAATGAAACTCAGTGCGGGCTGGATGGGGTCCCCCCTGGGCACCGCAGACCTAAGCTTGTTTAACTCCTACCTCTTAAAGGGACCGAGAAAAAATGACCTTTTCTGCACTCCAATGTAAGTCAATGGGGCGATTTTTTGGCTATGTGCTAGAAATGAAATTCAGTGCGGATTGGATGACAGGCACCCTAGGCACCCAGGATCGGCTTTAGTTTCACGTGTATCTCTTAAGCCGGCAGAGAAAACCCACCTGATATGCGCTCCACACAATTGAATAGAGACGCCAGTTGATTTTCTATGGGAATTGCAGAAATGACTTCTAAGCCTCAAAATAATGACTTTTTTTCCTAAGGTGGTAGGAATGAAACTCAGTGCGGGCTGGATGGGGTCCCCCCTGGGCACCGCAGACCTAAGCTTGTTTAACTCCTACCTCTTAAAGGGACCGAGAAAAAATGACCTTTTCTGCACTCCAATGTAAGTCAATGGGGCGATTTTTTGGCTATGTGCTAGAAATGAAATTCAGTGCGGATTGGATGACAGGCACCCTAGGCACCCAGGATCGGCTTTAGTTTCACGTGTATCTCTTAAGCCGGCAGAGAAAATCCACCTGATATGCGCTCCACACAATTGAATAGAGACGCCAGTTGATTTTCTATGGGAATTGCAGAAATGACTTCTAAGCCTCAAAATAATGACTTTTTTTCCTAAGGTGGTAGGAATGAAACTCAGTGCGGGCTGGATGGGGTCCCCCCTGGGCACCGCAGACCTAAGCTTGTTTAACTCCTACCTCTTAAAGGGACCGAGAAAAAATGACCTTTTCTGCACTCCAATGTAAGTCAATGGGGCGATTTTTTGGCTATGTGCTAGAAATGAAATTCAGTGCGGATTGGATGACAGGCACCCTAGGCACCCAGGATCGGCTTTAGTTTCACGTGTATCTCTTAAGCCGGCAGAGAAAACCCACCTGATATGCGCTCCACACAATTGAATAGAGACGCCGTTGATTTTCTATGGGAATTGCAGAAATGACTTCTAAGCCTCAAAATAATGACTTTTTTTCCTAAGGTGGTAGGAATGAAACTCAGTGCGGGCTGGATGGGGTCCCCCCTGGGCACCGCAGACCTAAGCTTGTTTAACTCCTACCTCTTAAAGGGACCGAGAAAAAATGACCTTTTCTGCACTCCAATGTAAGTCAATGGGGCGATTTTTTGGCTATGTGCTAGAAATGAAATTCAGTGCGGATTGGATGACAGGCACCCTAGGCACCCAGGATCGGCTTTAGTTTCACGTGTATCTCTTAAGCCGGCAGAGAAAACCCACCTGATATGCGCTCCACACAATTGAATAGAGACGCCGTTGATTTTCTATGGGAATTGCAGAAATGACTTCTAAGCCTCAAAATAATGACTTTTTTTCCTAAGGTGGTAGGAATGAAACTCAGTGCGGGCTGGATGGGGTCCCCCCTGGGCACCGCAGACCTAAGCTTGTTTAACTCCTACCTCTTAAAGGGACCGAGAAAAAATGACCTTTTCTGCACTCCAATGTAAGTCAATGGGGCGATTTTTTGGCTATGTGCTAGAAATGAAATTCAGTGCGGATTGGATGACAGGCACCCTAGGCACCCAGGATCGGCTTTAGTTTCACGTGTATCTCTTAAGCCGGCAGAGAAAACCCACCTGATATGCGCTCCACACAATTGAATAGAGACGCCGTTGATTTTCTATGGGAATTGCAGAAATGACTTCTAAGCCTCAAAATAATGACTTTTTTTCCTAAGGTGGTAGGAATGAAACTCAGTGCGGGCTGGATGGGGTCCCCCCTGGGCACCGCAGACCTAAGCTTGTTTAACTCCTACCTCTTAAAGGGACCGAGAAAAAATGACCTTTTCTGCACTCCAATGTAAGTCAATGGGGCGATTTTTTGGCTATGTGCTAGAAATGAAATTCAGTGCGGATTGGATGACAGGCACCCTAGGCACCCAGGATCGGCTTTAGTTTCACGTGTATCTCTTAAGCCGGCAGAGAAAACCCACCTGATATGCGCTCCACACAATTGAATAGAGACGCCGTTGATTTTCTATGGGAATTGCAGAAATGACTTCTAAGCCTCAAAATAATGACTTTTTTTCCTAAGGTGGTAGGAATGAAACTCAGTGCGGGCTGGATGGGGTCCCCCCTGGGCACCGCAGACCTAAGCTTGTTTAACTCCTACCTCTTAAAGGGACCGAGAAAAAATGACCTTTTCTGCACTCCAATGTAAGTCAATGGGGCGATTTTTTGGCTATGTGCTAGAAATGAAATTCAGTGCGGATTGGATGACAGGCACCCTAGGCACCCAGGATCGGCTTTAGTTTCACGTGTATCTCTTAAGCCGGCAGAGAAAACCCACCTGATATGCGCTCCACACAATTGAATAGAGACGCCGTTGATTTTCTATGGGAATTGCAGAAATGACTTCTAAGCCTCAAAATAATGACTTTTTTTCCTAAGGTGGTAGGAATGAAACTCAGTGCGGGCTGGATGGGGTCCCCCCTGGGCACCGCAGACCTAAGCTTGTTTAACTCCTACCTCTTAAAGGGACCGAGAAAAAATGACCTTTTCTGCACTCCAATGTAAGTCAATGGGGCGATTTTTTGGCTATGTGCTAGAAATGAAATTCAGTGCGGATTGGATGACAGGCACCCTAGGCACCCAGGATCGGCTTTAGTTTCACGTGTATCTCTTAAGCCGGCAGAGAAAACCCACCTGATATGCGCTCCACACAATTGAATAGAGACGCCGTTGATTTTCTATGGGAATTGCAGAAATGACTTCTAAGCCTCAAAATAATGACTTTTTTTCCTAAGGTGGTAGGAATGAAACTCAGTGCGGGCTGGATGGGGTCCCCCCTGGGCACCGCAGACCTAAGCTTGTTTAACTCCTACCTCTTAAAGGGACCGAGAAAAAATGACCTTTTCTGCACTCCAATGTAAGTCAATGGGGCGATTTTTTGGCTATGTGCTAGAAATGAAATTCAGTGCGGATTGGATGACAGGCACCCTAGGCACCCAGGATCGGCTTTAGTTTCACGTGTATCTCTTAAGCCGGCAGAGAAAACCCACCTGATATGCGCTCCACACAATTGAATAGAGACGCCGTTGATTTTCTATGGGAATTGCAGAAATGACTTCTAAGCCTCAAAATAATGACTTTTTTTCCTAAGGTGGTAGGAATGAAACTCAGTGCGGGCTGGATGGGGTCCCCCCTGGGCACCGCAGACCTAAGCTTGTTTAACTCCTACCTCTTAAAGGGACCGAGAAAAAATGACCTTTTCTGCACTCCAATGTAAGTCAATGGGGCGATTTTTTGGCTATGTGCTAGAAATGAAATTCAGTGCGGATTGGATGACAGGCACCCTAGGCACCCAGGATCGGCTTTAGTTTCACGTGTATCTCTTAAGCCGGCAGAGAAAACCCACCTGATATGCGCTCCACACAATTGAATAGAGACGCCGTTGATTTTCTATGGGAATTGCAGAAATGACTTCTAAGCCTCAAAATAATGACTTTTTTTCCTAAGGTGGTAGGAATGAAACTCAGTGCGGGCTGGATGGGGTCCCCCCTGGGCACCGCAGACCTAAGCTTGTTTAACTCCTACCTCTTAAAGGGACCGAGAAAAAATGACCTTTTCTGCACTCCAATGTAAGTCAATGGGGCGATTTTTTGGCTATGTGCTAGAAATGAAATTCAGTGCGGATTGGATGACAGGCACCCTAGGCACCCAGGATCGGCTTTAGTTTCACGTGTATCTCTTAAGCCGGCAGAGAAAACCCACCTGATATGCGCTCCACACAATTGAATAGAGACGCCGTTGATTTTCTATGGGAATTGCAGAAATGACTTCTAAGCCTCAAAATAATGACTTTTTTTCCTAAGGTGGTAGGAATGAAACTCAGTGCGGGCTGGATGGGGTCCCCCCTGGGCACCGCAGACCTAAGCTTGTTTAACTCCTACCTCTTAAAGGGACCGAGAAAAAATGACCTTTTCTGCACTCCAATGTAAGTCAATGGGGCGATTTTTTGGCTATGTGCTAGAAATGAAATTCAGTGCGGATTGGATGACAGGCACCCTAGGCACCCAGGATCGGCTTTAGTTTCACGTGTATCTCTTAAGCCGGCAGAGAAAACCCACCTGATATGCGCTCCACACAATTGAATAGAGACGCCGTTGATTTTCTATGGGAATTGCAGAAATGACTTCTAAGCCTCAAAATAATGACTTTTTTTCCTAAGGTGGTAGGAATGAAACTCAGTGCGGGCTGGATGGGGTCCCCCCTGGGCACCGCAGACCTAAGCTTGTTTAACTCCTACCTCTTAAAGGGACCGAGAAAAAATGACCTTTTCTGCACTCCAATGTAAGTCAATGGGGCGATTTTTTGGCTATGTGCTAGAAATGAAATTCAGTGCGGATTGGATGACAGGCACCCTAGGCACCCAGGATCGGCTTTAGTTTCACGTGTATCTCTTAAGCCGGCAGAGAAAACCCACCTGATATGCGCTCCACACAATTGAATAGAGACGCCGTTGATTTTCTATGGGAATTGCAGAAATGACTTCTAAGCCTCAAAATAATGACTTTTTTTCCTAAGGTGGTAGGAATGAAACTCAGTGCGGGCTGGATGGGGTCCCCCCTGGGCACCGCAGACCTAAGCTTGTTTAACTCCTACCTCTTAAAGGGACCGAGAAAAAATGACCTTTTCTGCACTCCAATGTAAGTCAATGGGGCGATTTTTTGGCTATGTGCTAGAAATGAAATTCAGTGCGGATTGGATGACAGGCACCCTAGGCACCCAGGATCGGCTTTAGTTTCACGTGTATCTCTTAAGCCGGCAGAGAAAACCCACCTGATATGCGCTCCACACAATTGAATAGAGACGCCGTTGATTTTCTATGGGAATTGCAGAAATGACTTCTAAGCCTCAAAATAATGACTTTTTTTCCTAAGGTGGTAGGAATGAAACTCAGTGCGGGCTGGATGGGGTCCCCCCTGGGCACCGCAGACCTAAGCTTGTTTAACTCCTACCTCTTAAAGGGACCGAGAAAAAATGACCTTTTCTGCACTCCAATGTAAGTCAATGGGGCGATTTTTTGGCTATGTGCTAGAAATGAAATTCAGTGCGGATTGGATGACAGGCACCCTAGGCACCCAGGATCGGCTTTAGTTTCACGTGTATCTCTTAAGCCGGCAGAGAAAACCCACCTGATATGCGCTCCACACAATTGAATAGAGACGCCGTTGATTTTCTATGGGAATTGCAGAAATGACTTCTAAGCCTCAAAATAATGACTTTTTTTCCTAAGGTGGTAGGAATGAAACTCAGTGCGGGCTGGATGGGGTCCCCCCTGGGCACCGCAGACCTAAGCTTGTTTAACTCCTACCTCTTAAAGGGACCGAGAAAAAATGACCTTTTCTGCACTCCAATGTAAGTCAATGGGGCGATTTTTTGGCTATGTGCTAGAAATGAAATTCAGTGCGGATTGGATGACAGGCACCCTAGGCACCCAGGATCGGCTTTAGTTTCACGTGTATCTCTTAAGCCGGCAGAGAAAACCCACCTGATATGCGCTCCACACAATTGAATAGAGACGCCGTTGATTTTCTATGGGAATTGCAGAAATGACTTCTAAGCCTCAAAATAATGACTTTTTTTCCTAAGGTGGTAGGAATGAAACTCAGTGCGGGCTGGATGGGGTCCCCCCTGGGCACCGCAGACCTAAGCTTGTTTAACTCCTACCTCTTAAAGGGACCGAGAAAAAATGACCTTTTCTGCACTCCAATGTAAGTCAATGGGGCGATTTTTTGGCTATGTGCTAGAAATGAAATTCAGTGCGGATTGGATGACAGGCACCCTAGGCACCCAGGATCGGCTTTAGTTTCACGTGTATCTCTTAAGCCGGCAGAGAAAACCCACCTGATATGCGCTCCACACAATTGAATAGAGACGCCGTTGATTTTCTATGGGAATTGCAGAAATGACTTCTAAGCCTCAAAATAATGACTTTTTTTCCTAAGGTGGTAGGAATGAAACTCAGTGCGGGCTGGATGGGGTCCCCCCTGGGCACCGCAGACCTAAGCTTGTTTAACTCCTACCTCTTAAAGGGACCGAGAAAAAATGACCTTTTCTGCACTCCAATGTAAGTCAATGGGGCGATTTTTTGGCTATGTGCTAGAAATGAAATTCAGTGCGGATTGGATGACAGGCACCCTAGGCACCCAGGATCGGCTTTAGTTTCACGTGTATCTCTTAAGCCGGCAGAGAAAACCCACCTGATATGCGCTCCACACAATTGAATAGAGACGCCGTTGATTTTCTATGGGAATTGCAGAAATGACTTCTAAGCCTCAAAATAATGACTTTTTTTCCTAAGGTGGTAGGAATGAAACTCAGTGCGGGCTGGATGGGGTCCCCCCTGGGCACCGCAGACCTAAGCTTGTTTAACTCCTACCTCTTAAAGGGACCGAGAAAAAATGACCTTTTCTGCACTCCAATGTAAGTCAATGGGGCGATTTTTTGGCTATGTGCTAGAAATGAAATTCAGTGCGGATTGGATGACAGGCACCCTAGGCACCCAGGATCGGCTTTAGTTTCACGTGTATCTCTTAAGCCGGCAGAGAAAACCCACCTGATATGCGCTCCACACAATTGAATAGAGACGCCGTTGATTTTCTATGGGAATTGCAGAAATGACTTCTAAGCCTCAAAATAATGACTTTTTTTCCTAAGGTGGTAGGAATGAAACTCAGTGCGGGCTGGATGGGGTCCCCCCTGGGCACCGCAGACCTAAGCTTGTTTAACTCCTACCTCTTAAAGGGACCGAGAAAAAATGACCTTTTCTGCACTCCAATGTAAGTCAATGGGGCGATTTTTTGGCTATGTGCTAGAAATGAAATTCAGTGCGGATTGGATGACAGGCACCCTAGGCACCCAGGATCGGCTTTAGTTTCACGTGTATCTCTTAAGCCGGCAGAGAAAACCCACCTGATATGCGCTCCACACAATTGAATAGAGACGCCGTTGATTTTCTATGGGAATTGCAGAAATGACTTCTAAGCCTCAAAATAATGACTTTTTTTCCTAAGGTGGTAGGAATGAAACTCAGTGCGGGCTGGATGGGGTCCCCCCTGGGCACCGCAGACCTAAGCTTGTTTAACTCCTACCTCTTAAAGGGACCGAGAAAAAATGACCTTTTCTGCACTCCAATGTAAGTCAATGGGGCGATTTTTTGGCTATGTGCTAGAAATGAAATTCAGTGCGGATTGGATGACAGGCACCCTAGGCACCCAGGATCGGCTTTAGTTTCACGTGTATCTCTTAAGCCGGCAGAGAAAACCCACCTGATATGCGCTCCACACAATTGAATAGAGACGCCGTTGATTTTCTATGGGAATTGCAGAAATGACTTCTAAGCCTCAAAATAATGACTTTTTTTCCTAAGGTGGTAGGAATGAAACTCAGTGCGGGCTGGATGGGGTCCCCCCTGGGCACCGCAGACCTAAGCTTGTTTAACTCCTACCTCTTAAAGGGACCGAGAAAAAATGACCTTTTCTGCACTCCAATGTAAGTCAATGGGGCGATTTTTTGGCTATGTGCTAGAAATGAAATTCAGTGCGGATTGGATGACAGGCACCCTAGGCACCCAGGATCGGCTTTAGTTTCACGTGTATCTCTTAAGCCGGCAGAGAAAACCCACCTGATATGCGCTCCACACAATTGAATAGAGACGCCGTTGATTTTCTATGGGAATTGCAGAAATGACTTCTAAGCCTCAAAATAATGACTTTTTTTCCTAAGGTGGTAGGAATGAAACTCAGTGCGGGCTGGATGGGGTCCCCCCTGGGCACCGCAGACCTAAGCTTGTTTAACTCCTACCTCTTAAAGGGACCGAGAAAAAATGACCTTTTCTGCACTCCAATGTAAGTCAATGGGGCGATTTTTTGGCTATGTGCTAGAAATGAAATTCAGTGCGGATTGGATGACAGGCACCCTAGGCACCCAGGATCGGCTTTAGTTTCACGTGTATCTCTTAAGCCGGCAGAGAAAACCCACCTGATATGCGCTCCACACAATTGAATAGAGACGCCGTTGATTTTCTATGGGAATTGCAGAAATGACTTCTAAGCCTCAAAATAATGACTTTTTTTCCTAAGGTGGTAGGAATGAAACTCAGTGCGGGCTGGATGGGGTCCCCCCTGGGCACCGCAGACCTAAGCTTGTTTAACTCCTACCTCTTAAAGGGACCGAGAAAAAATGACCTTTTCTGCACTCCAATGTAAGTCAATGGGGCGATTTTTTGGCTATGTGCTAGAAATGAAATTCAGTGCGGATTGGATGACAGGCACCCTAGGCACCCAGGATCGGCTTTAGTTTCACGTGTATCTCTTAAGCCGGCAGAGAAAACCCACCTGATATGCGCTCCACACAATTGAATAGAGACGCCGTTGATTTTCTATGGGAATTGCAGAAATGACTTCTAAGCCTCAAAATAATGACTTTTTTTCCTAAGGTGGTAGGAATGAAACTCAGTGCGGGCTGGATGGGGTCCCCCCTGGGCACCGCAGACCTAAGCTTGTTTAACTCCTACCTCTTAAAGGGACCGAGAAAAAATGACCTTTTCTGCACTCCAATGTAAGTCAATGGGGCGATTTTTTGGCTATGTGCTAGAAATGAAATTCAGTGCGGATTGGATGACAGGCACCCTAGGCACCCAGGATCGGCTTTAGTTTCACGTGTATCTCTTAAGCCGGCAGAGAAAACCCACCTGATATGCGCTCCACACAATTGAATAGAGACGCCGTTGATTTTCTATGGGAATTGCAGAAATGACTTCTAAGCCTCAAAATAATGACTTTTTTTCCTAAGGTGGTAGGAATGAAACTCAGTGCGGGCTGGATGGGGTCCCCCCTGGGCACCGCAGACCTAAGCTTGTTTAACTCCTACCTCTTAAAGGGACCGAGAAAAAATGACCTTTTCTGCACTCCAATGTAAGTCAATGGGGCGATTTTTTGGCTATGTGCTAGAAATGAAATTCAGTGCGGATTGGATGACAGGCACCCTAGGCACCCAGGATCGGCTTTAGTTTCACGTGTATCTCTTAAGCCGGCAGAGAAAACCCACCTGATATGCGCTCCACACAATTGAATAGAGACGCCGTTGATTTTCTATGGGAATTGCAGAAATGACTTCTAAGCCTCAAAATAATGACTTTTTTTCCTAAGGTGGTAGGAATGAAACTCAGTGCGGGCTGGATGGGGTCCCCCCTGGGCACCGCAGACCTAAGCTTGTTTAACTCCTACCTCTTAAAGGGACCGAGAAAAAATGACCTTTTCTGCACTCCAATGTAAGTCAATGGGGCGATTTTTTGGCTATGTGCTAGAAATGAAATTCAGTGCGGATTGGATGACAGGCACCCTAGGCACCCAGGATCGGCTTTAGTTTCACGTGTATCTCTTAAGCCGGCAGAGAAAACCCACCTGATATGCGCTCCACACAATTGAATAGAGACGCCGTTGATTTTCTATGGGAATTGCAGAAATGACTTCTAAGCCTCAAAATAATGACTTTTTTTCCTAAGGTGGTAGGAATGAAACTCAGTGCGGGCTGGATGGGGTCCCCCCTGGGCACCGCAGACCTAAGCTTGTTTAACTCCTACCTCTTAAAGGGACCGAGAAAAAATGACCTTTTCTGCACTCCAATGTAAGTCAATGGGGCGATTTTTTGGCTATGTGCTAGAAATGAAATTCAGTGCGGATTGGATGACAGGCACCCTAGGCACCCAGGATCGGCTTTAGTTTCACGTGTATCTCTTAAGCCGGCAGAGAAAACCCACCTGATATGCGCTCCACACAATTGAATAGAGACGCCGTTGATTTTCTATGGGAATTGCAGAAATGACTTCTAAGCCTCAAAATAATGACTTTTTTTCCTAAGGTGGTAGGAATGAAACTCAGTGCGGGCTGGATGGGGTCCCCCCTGGGCACCGCAGACCTAAGCTTGTTTAACTCCTACCTCTTAAAGGGACCGAGAAAAAATGACCTTTTCTGCACTCCAATGTAAGTCAATGGGGCGATTTTTTGGCTATGTGCTAGAAATGAAATTCAGTGCGGATTGGATGACAGGCACCCTAGGCACCCAGGATCGGCTTTAGTTTCACGTGTATCTCTTAAGCCGGCAGAGAAAACCCACCTGATATGCGCTCCACACAATTGAATAGAGACGCCGTTGATTTTCTATGGGAATTGCAGAAATGACTTCTAAGCCTCAAAATAATGACTTTTTTTCCTAAGGTGGTAGGAATGAAACTCAGTGCGGGCTGGATGGGGTCCCCCCTGGGCACCGCAGACCTAAGCTTGTTTAACTCCTACCTCTTAAAGGGACCGAGAAAAAATGACCTTTTCTGCACTCCAATGTAAGTCAATGGGGCGATTTTTTGGCTATGTGCTAGAAATGAAATTCAGTGCGGATTGGATGACAGGCACCCTAGGCACCCAGGATCGGCTTTAGTTTCACGTGTATCTCTTAAGCCGGCAGAGAAAACCCACCTGATATGCGCTCCACACAATTGAATAGAGACGCCGTTGATTTTCTATGGGAATTGCAGAAATGACTTCTAAGCCTCAAAATAATGACTTTTTTTCCTAAGGTGGTAGGAATGAAACTCAGTGCGGGCTGGATGGGGTCCCCCCTGGGCACCGCAGACCTAAGCTTGTTTAACTCCTACCTCTTAAAGGGACCGAGTAAAAAATGACCTTTTCTGCACTCCAATGTAAGTCAATGGGGCGATTTTTTGGCTATGTGCTAGAAATGAAATTCAGTGCGGATTGGATGACAGGCACCCTAGGCACCCAGGATCGGCTTTAGTTTCACGTGTATCTCTTAAGCCGGCAGAGAAAATCCCACCTGATATGCGCTCCACACAATTGAATAGAGACGCCATTGATTTTCTATGGGAATTGCAGAAATGACTTCTAAGCCTCAAATAATGACTTTTTTTCCTAAGGTGGTAGGAATGAAACTCAGTGCGGGCTGATGGGGTCCCCCCTGGGCACCGCAGACCTAAGCTTGTTTAACTCCTACCTCTTAAAGGGACCGAGAAAAAATGACCTTTTCTGCACTCCAATGTAAGTCAATGGGGCGATTTTTTGGCTATGTGCTAGAAATGAAATTCAGTGCGGATTGGATGACAGGCACCCTAGGCACCCAGGATCGGCTTTAGTTTCACGTGTATCTCTTAAGCGGCAGAGAAAACCCACCTGATATGCGCTCCACACAATTGAATAGAGACGCCGTTGATTTTCTATGGGAATTGCAGAAATGACTTCTAAGCCTCAAAATAATGACTTTTTTTCCTAAGGTGGTAGGAATGAAACTCAGTGCGGGCTGGATGGGGTCCCCCCTGGGCACCGCAGACCTAAGCTTGTTTAACTCCTACCTCTTAAAGGGACCGAGAAAAAATGACCTTTTCTGCACTCCAATGTAAGTCAATGGGGCGATTTTTTGGCTATGTGCTAGAAATGAAATTCAGTGCGGATTGGATGACAGGCACCCTAGGCACCCAGGATCGGCTTTAGTTTCACGTGTATCTCTTAAGCCGGCAGAGAAAACCCACCTGATATGCGCTCCACACAATTGAATTAGAGACGCCGTTGATTTTCTATGGGAATTGCAGAAATGACTTCTAAGCCTCAAAATAATGACTTTTTTTCCTAAGGTGGTAGGAATGAAACTCAGTGCGGGCTGGATGGGGTCCCCCCTGGGCACCGCAGACCTAAGCTTGTTTAACTCCTACCTCTTAAAGGGACCGAGAAAAAATGACCTTTTCTGCACTCCAATGTAAGTCAATGGGGCGATTTTTTGGCTATGTGCTAGAAATGAAATTCAGTGCGGATTGGATGACAGGCACCCTAGGCACCCAGGATCGGCTTTAGTTTCACGTGTATCTTTAAGCCGGCAGAGAAAACCCACCTGATATGCGCTCCACACAATTGAATTAGAGACGCCGTTGATTTTCTATGGGAATTGCAGAAATGACTTCTAAGCCTCAAAATAATGACTTTTTTCCTAAGGTGGTAGGAATGAACTCAGTGGGGCTGGATGGGGTCCCCCTGGGCACCGCAGACCTAAGCTTGTTTAACTCCTACCTCTTAAAGGGACCGAGAAAAAATGACCTTTTCTGCACTCCAATGTAAGTCAATGGGGCGATTTTTTGGCTATGTGCTAGAAATGAAATTCAGTGCGGATTGGATGACAGGCACCCTAGGCACCCAGGATCGGCTTTAGTTTCACGTGTATCTCTTAAGCCGGCAGAGAAAACCCACCTGATATGCGCTCCACACAATTGAATAGAGACGCCGTTGATTTTCTATGGGAATTGCAGAAATGACTTCTAAGCCTCAAAATAATGACTTTTTTTCCTAAGGTGGTAGGAATGAAACTCAGTGCGGGCTGGATGGGGTCCCCCCTGGGCACCGCAGACCTAAGCTTGTTTAACTCCTACCTCTTAAAGGGACCGAGAAAAAATGACCTTTTCTGCACTCCAATGTAAGTCAATGGGGCGATTTTTTGGCTATGTGCTAGAAATGAAATTCAGTGCGGATTGGATGACAGGCACCCTAGGCACCCAGGATCGGCTTTAGTTTCACGTGTATCTCTTAAGCCGGCAGAGAAAACCCACCTGATATGCGCTCCACACAATTGAATAGAGACGCCGTTGATTTTCTATGGGAATTGCAGAAATGACTTCTAAGCCTCAAAATAATGACTTTTTTTCCTAAGGTGGTAGGAATGAAACTCAGTGCGGGCTGGATGGGGTCCCCCCTGGGCACCGCAGACCTAAGCTTGTTTAACTCCTACCTCTTAAAGGGACCGAGAAAAAATGACCTTTTCTGCACTCCAATGTAAGTCAATGGGGCGATTTTTTGGCTATGTGCTAGAAATGAAATTCAGTGCGGATTGGATGACAGGCACCCTAGGCACCCAGGATCGGCTTTAGTTTCACGTGTATCTCTTAAGCCGGCAGAGAAAACCCACCTGATATGCGCTCCACACAATTGAATAGAGACGCCGTTGATTTTCTATGGGAATTGCAGAAATGACTTCTAAGCCTCAAAATAATGACTTTTTTTCCTAAGGTGGTAGGAATGAAACTCAGTGCGGGCTGGATGGGGTCCCCCCTGGGCACCGCAGACCTAAGCTTGTTTAACTCCTACCTCTTAAAGGGACCGAGAAAAAATGACCTTTTCTGCACTCCAATGTAAGTCAATGGGGCGATTTTTTGGCTATGTGCTAGAAATGAAATTCAGTGCGGATTGGATGACAGGCACCCTAGGCACCCAGGATCGGCTTTAGTTTCACGTGTATCTCTTAAGCCGGCAGAGAAAACCCACCTGATATGCGCTCCACACAATTGAATAGAGACGCCGTTGATTTTCTATGGGAATTGCAGAAATGACTTCTAAGCCTCAAAATAATGACTTTTTTTCCTAAGGTGGTAGGAATGAAACTCAGTGCGGGCTGGATGGGGTCCCCCCTGGGCACCGCAGACCTAAGCTTGTTTAACTCCTACCTCTTAAAGGGACCGAGAAAAAATGACCTTTTCTGCACTCCAATGTAAGTCAATGGGGCGATTTTTTGGCTATGTGCTAGAAATGAAATTCAGTGCGGATTGGATGACAGGCACCCTAGGCACCCAGGATCGGCTTTAGTTTCACGTGTATCTCTTAAGCCGGCAGAGAAAACCCACCTGATATGCGCTCCACACAATTGAATAGAGACGCCGTTGATTTTCTATGGGAATTGCAGAAATGACTTCTAAGCCTCAAAATAATGACTTTTTTTCCTAAGGTGGTAGGAATGAAACTCAGTGCGGGCTGGATGGGGTCCCCCCTGGGCACCGCAGACCTAAGCTTGTTTAACTCCTACCTCTTAAAGGGACCGAGAAAAAATGACCTTTTCTGCACTCCAATGTAAGTCAATGGGGCGATTTTTTGGCTATGTGCTAGAAATGAAATTCAGTGCGGATTGGATGACAGGCACCCTAGGCACCCAGGATCGGCTTTAGTTTCACGTGTATCTCTTAAGCCGGCAGAGAAAACCCACCTGATATGCGCTCCACACAATTGAATAGAGACGCCGTTGATTTTCTATGGGAATTGCAGAAATGACTTCTAAGCCTCAAAATAATGACTTTTTTTCCTAAGGTGGTAGGAATGAAACTCAGTGCGGGCTGGATGGGGTCCCCCCTGGGCACCGCAGACCTAAGCTTGTTTAACTCCTACCTCTTAAAGGGACCGAGAAAAAATGACCTTTTCTGCACTCCAATGTAAGTCAATGGGGCGATTTTTTGGCTATGTGCTAGAAATGAAATTCAGTGCGGATTGGATGACAGGCACCCTAGGCACCCAGGATCGGCTTTAGTTTCACGTGTATCTCTTAAGCCGGCAGAGAAAACCCACCTGATATGCGCTCCACACAATTGAATAGAGACGCCGTTGATTTTCTATGGGAATTGCAGAAATGACTTCTAAGCCTCAAAATAATGACTTTTTTTCCTAAGGTGGTAGGAATGAAACTCAGTGCGGGCTGGATGGGGTCCCCCCTGGGCACCGCAGACCTAAGCTTGTTTAACTCCTACCTCTTAAAGGGACCGAGAAAAAATGACCTTTTCTGCACTCCAATGTAAGTCAATGGGGCGATTTTTTGGCTATGTGCTAGAAATGAAATTCAGTGCGGATTGGATGACAGGCACCCTAGGCACCCAGGATCGGCTTTAGTTTCACGTGTATCTCTTAAGCCGGCAGAGAAAACCCACCTGATATGCGCTCCACACAATTGAATAGAGACGCCGTTGATTTTCTATGGGAATTGCAGAAATGACTTCTAAGCCTCAAAATAATGACTTTTTTTCCTAAGGTGGTAGGAATGAAACTCAGTGCGGGCTGGATGGGGTCCCCCCTGGGCACCGCAGACCTAAGCTTGTTTAACTCCTACCTCTTAAAGGGACCGAGAAAAAATGACCTTTTCTGCACTCCAATGTAAGTCAATGGGGCGATTTTTTGGCTATGTGCTAGAAATGAAATTCAGTGCGGATTGGATGACAGGCACCCTAGGCACCCAGGATCGGCTTTAGTTTCACGTGTATCTCTTAAGCCGGCAGAGAAAACCCACCTGATATGCGCTCCACACAATTGAATAGAGACGCCGTTGATTTTCTATGGGAATTGCAGAAATGACTTCTAAGCCTCAAAATAATGACTTTTTTTCCTAAGGTGGTAGGAATGAAACTCAGTGCGGGCTGGATGGGGTCCCCCCTGGGCACCGCAGACCTAAGCTTGTTTAACTCCTACCTCTTAAAGGGACCGAGAAAAAATGACCTTTTCTGCACTCCAATGTAAGTCAATGGGGCGATTTTTTGGCTATGTGCTAGAAATGAAATTCAGTGCGGATTGGATGACAGGCACCCTAGGCACCCAGGATCGGCTTTAGTTTCACGTGTATCTCTTAAGCCGGCAGAGAAAACCCACCTGATATGCGCTCCACACAATTGAATAGAGACGCCGTTGATTTTCTATGGGAATTGCAGAAATGACTTCTAAGCCTCAAAATAATGACTTTTTTTCCTAAGGTGGTAGGAATGAAACTCAGTGCGGGCTGGATGGGGTCCCCCCTGGGCACCGCAGACCTAAGCTTGTTTAACTCCTACCTCTTAAAGGGACCGAGAAAAAATGACCTTTTCTGCACTCCAATGTAAGTCAATGGGGCGATTTTTTGGCTATGTGCTAGAAATGAAATTCAGTGCGGATTGGATGACAGGCACCCTAGGCACCCAGGATCGGCTTTAGTTTCACGTGTATCTCTTAAGCCGGCAGAGAAAACCCACCTGATATGCGCTCCACACAATTGAATAGAGACGCCGTTGATTTTCTATGGGAATTGCAGAAATGACTTCTAAGCCTCAAAATAATGACTTTTTTTCCTAAGGTGGTAGGAATGAAACTCAGTGCGGGCTGGATGGGGTCCCCCCTGGGCACCGCAGACCTAAGCTTGTTTAACTCCTACCTCTTAAAGGGACCGAGAAAAAATGACCTTTTCTGCACTCCAATGTAAGTCAATGGGGCGATTTTTTGGCTATGTGCTAGAAATGAAATTCAGTGCGGATTGGATGACAGGCACCCTAGGCACCCAGGATCGGCTTTAGTTTCACGTGTATCTCTTAAGCCGGCAGAGAAAACCCACCTGATATGCGCTCCACACAATTGAATAGAGACGCCGTTGATTTTCTATGGGAATTGCAGAAATGACTTCTAAGCCTCAAAATAATGACTTTTTTTCCTAAGGTGGTAGGAATGAAACTCAGTGCGGGCTGGATGGGGTCCCCCCTGGGCACCGCAGACCTAAGCTTGTTTAACTCCTACCTCTTAAAGGGACCGAGAAAAAATGACCTTTTCTGCACTCCAATGTAAGTCAATGGGGCGATTTTTTGGCTATGTGCTAGAAATGAAATTCAGTGCGGATTGGATGACAGGCACCCTAGGCACCCAGGATCGGCTTTAGTTTCACGTGTATCTCTTAAGCCGGCAGAGAAAACCCACCTGATATGCGCTCCACACAATTGAATAGAGACGCCGTTGATTTTCTATGGGAATTGCAGAAATGACTTCTAAGCCTCAAAATAATGACTTTTTTTCCTAAGGTGGTAGGAATGAAACTCAGTGCGGGCTGGATGGGGTCCCCCCTGGGCACCGCAGACCTAAGCTTGTTTAACTCCTACCTCTTAAAGGGACCGAGAAAAAATGACCTTTTCTGCACTCCAATGTAAGTCAATGGGGCGATTTTTTGGCTATGTGCTAGAAATGAAATTCAGTGCGGATTGGATGACAGGCACCCTAGGCACCCAGGATCGGCTTTAGTTTCACGTGTATCTCTTAAGCCGGCAGAGAAAACCCACCTGATATGCGCTCCACACAATTGAATAGAGACGCCGTTGATTTTCTATGGGAATTGCAGAAATGACTTCTAAGCCTCAAAATAATGACTTTTTTTCCTAAGGTGGTAGGAATGAAACTCAGTGCGGGCTGGATGGGGTCCCCCCTGGGCACCGCAGACCTAAGCTTGTTTAACTCCTACCTCTTAAAGGGACCGAGAAAAAATGACCTTTTCTGCACTCCAATGTAAGTCAATGGGGCGATTTTTTGGCTATGTGCTAGAAATGAAATTCAGTGCGGATTGGATGACAGGCACCCTAGGCACCCAGGATCGGCTTTAGTTTCACGTGTATCTCTTAAGCCGGCAGAGAAAACCCACCTGATATGCGCTCCACACAATTGAATAGAGACGCCGTTGATTTTCTATGGGAATTGCAGAAATGACTTCTAAGCCTCAAAATAATGACTTTTTTTCCTAAGGTGGTAGGAATGAAACTCAGTGCGGGCTGGATGGGGTCCCCCCTGGGCACCGCAGACCTAAGCTTGTTTAACTCCTACCTCTTAAAGGGACCGAGAAAAAATGACCTTTTCTGCACTCCAATGTAAGTCAATGGGGCGATTTTTTGGCTATGTGCTAGAAATGAAATTCAGTGCGGATTGGATGACAGGCACCCTAGGCACCCAGGATCGGCTTTAGTTTCACGTGTATCTCTTAAGCCGGCAGAGAAAACCCACCTGATATGCGCTCCACACAATTGAATAGAGACGCCGTTGATTTTCTATGGGAATTGCAGAAATGACTTCTAAGCCTCAAAATAATGACTTTTTTTCCTAAGGTGGTAGGAATGAAACTCAGTGCGGGCTGGATGGGGTCCCCCCTGGGCACCGCAGACCTAAGCTTGTTTAACTCCTACCTCTTAAAGGGACCGAGAAAAAATGACCTTTTCTGCACTCCAATGTAAGTCAATGGGGCGATTTTTTGGCTATGTGCTAGAAATGAAATTCAGTGCGGATTGGATGACAGGCACCCTAGGCACCCAGGATCGGCTTTAGTTTCACGTGTATCTCTTAAGCCGGCAGAGAAAACCCACCTGATATGCGCTCCACACAATTGAATAGAGACGCCGTTGATTTTCTATGGGAATTGCAGAAATGACTTCTAAGCCTCAAAATAATGACTTTTTTTCCTAAGGTGGTAGGAATGAAACTCAGTGCGGGCTGGATGGGGTCCCCCCTGGGCACCGCAGACCTAAGCTTGTTTAACTCCTACCTCTTAAAGGGACCGAGAAAAAATGACCTTTTCTGCACTCCAATGTAAGTCAATGGGGCGATTTTTTGGCTATGTGCTAGAAATGAAATTCAGTGCGGATTGGATGACAGGCACCCTAGGCACCCAGGATCGGCTTTAGTTTCACGTGTATCTCTTAAGCCGGCAGAGAAAACCCACCTGATATGCGCTCCACACAATTGAATAGAGACGCCGTTGATTTTCTATGGGAATTGCAGAAATGACTTCTAAGCCTCAAAATAATGACTTTTTTTCCTAAGGTGGTAGGAATGAAACTCAGTGCGGGCTGGATGGGGTCCCCCCTGGGCACCGCAGACCTAAGCTTGTTTAACTCCTACCTCTTAAAGGGACCGAGAAAAAATGACCTTTTCTGCACTCCAATGTAAGTCAATGGGGCGATTTTTTGGCTATGTGCTAGAAATGAAATTCAGTGCGGATTGGATGACAGGCACCCTAGGCACCCAGGATCGGCTTTAGTTTCACGTGTATCTCTTAAGCCGGCAGAGAAAACCCACCTGATATGCGCTCCACACAATTGAATAGAGACGCCGTTGATTTTCTATGGGAATTGCAGAAATGACTTCTAAGCCTCAAAATAATGACTTTTTTTCCTAAGGTGGTAGGAATGAAACTCAGTGCGGGCTGGATGGGGTCCCCCCTGGGCACCGCAGACCTAAGCTTGTTTAACTCCTACCTCTTAAAGGGACCGAGAAAAAATGACCTTTTCTGCACTCCAATGTAAGTCAATGGGGCGATTTTTTGGCTATGTGCTAGAAATGAAATTCAGTGCGGATTGGATGACAGGCACCCTAGGCACCCAGGATCGGCTTTAGTTTCACGTGTATCTCTTAAGCCGGCAGAGAAAACCCACCTGATATGCGCTCCACACAATTGAATAGAGACGCCGTTGATTTTCTATGGGAATTGCAGAAATGACTTCTAAGCCTCAAAATAATGACTTTTTTTCCTAAGGTGGTAGGAATGAAACTCAGTGCGGGCTGGATGGGGTCCCCCCTGGGCACCGCAGACCTAAGCTTGTTTAACTCCTACCTCTTAAAGGGACCGAGAAAAAATGACCTTTTCTGCACTCCAATGTAAGTCAATGGGGCGATTTTTTGGCTATGTGCTAGAAATGAAATTCAGTGCGGATTGGATGACAGGCACCCTAGGCACCCAGGATCGGCTTTAGTTTCACGTGTATCTCTTAAGCCGGCAGAGAAAACCCACCTGATATGCGCTCCACACAATTGAATAGAGACGCCGTTGATTTTCTATGGGAATTGCAGAAATGACTTCTAAGCCTCAAAATAATGACTTTTTTTCCTAAGGTGGTAGGAATGAAACTCAGTGCGGGCTGGATGGGGTCCCCCCTGGGCACCGCAGACCTAAGCTTGTTTAACTCCTACCTCTTAAAGGGACCGAGAAAAAATGACCTTTTCTGCACTCCAATGTAAGTCAATGGGGCGATTTTTTGGCTATGTGCTAGAAATGAAATTCAGTGCGGATTGGATGACAGGCACCCTAGGCACCCAGGATCGGCTTTAGTTTCACGTGTATCTCTTAAGCCGGCAGAGAAAACCCACCTGATATGCGCTCCACACAATTGAATAGAGACGCCGTTGATTTTCTATGGGAATTGCAGAAATGACTTCTAAGCCTCAAAATAATGACTTTTTTTCCTAAGGTGGTAGGAATGAAACTCAGTGCGGGCTGGATGGGGTCCCCCCTGGGCACCGCAGACCTAAGCTTGTTTAACTCCTACCTCTTAAAGGGACCGAGAAAAAATGACCTTTTCTGCACTCCAATGTAAGTCAATGGGGCGATTTTTTGGCTATGTGCTAGAAATGAAATTCAGTGCGGATTGGATGACAGGCACCCTAGGCACCCAGGATCGGCTTTAGTTTCACGTGTATCTCTTAAGCCGGCAGAGAAAACCCACCTGATATGCGCTCCACACAATTGAATAGAGACGCCGTTGATTTTCTATGGGAATTGCAGAAATGACTTCTAAGCCTCAAAATAATGACTTTTTTTCCTAAGGTGGTAGGAATGAAACTCAGTGCGGGCTGGATGGGGTCCCCCCTGGGCACCGCAGACCTAAGCTTGTTTAACTCCTACCTCTTAAAGGGACCGAGAAAAAATGACCTTTTCTGCACTCCAATGTAAGTCAATGGGGCGATTTTTTGGCTATGTGCTAGAAATGAAATTCAGTGCGGATTGGATGACAGGCACCCTAGGCACCCAGGATCGGCTTTAGTTTCACGTGTATCTCTTAAGCCGGCAGAGAAAACCCACCTGATATGCGCTCCACACAATTGAATAGAGACGCCGTTGATTTTCTATGGGAATTGCAGAAATGACTTCTAAGCCTCAAAATAATGACTTTTTTTCCTAAGGTGGTAGGAATGAAACTCAGTGCGGGCTGGATGGGGTCCCCCCTGGGCACCGCAGACCTAAGCTTGTTTAACTCCTACCTCTTAAAGGGACCGAGAAAAAATGACCTTTTCTGCACTCCAATGTAAGTCAATGGGGCGATTTTTTGGCTATGTGCTAGAAATGAAATTCAGTGCGGATTGGATGACAGGCACCCTAGGCACCCAGGATCGGCTTTAGTTTCACGTGTATCTCTTAAGCCGGCAGAGAAAACCCACCTGATATGCGCTCCACACAATTGAATAGAGACGCCGTTGATTTTCTATGGGAATTGCAGAAATGACTTCTAAGCCTCAAAATAATGACTTTTTTTCCTAAGGTGGTAGGAATGAAACTCAGTGCGGGCTGGATGGGGTCCCCCCTGGGCACCGCAGACCTAAGCTTGTTTAACTCCTACCTCTTAAAGGGACCGAGAAAAAATGACCTTTTCTGCACTCCAATGTAAGTCAATGGGGCGATTTTTTGGCTATGTGCTAGAAATGAAATTCAGTGCGGATTGGATGACAGGCACCCTAGGCACCCAGGATCGGCTTTAGTTTCACGTGTATCTCTTAAGCCGGCAGAGAAAACCCACCTGATATGCGCTCCACACAATTGAATAGAGACGCCGTTGATTTTCTATGGGAATTGCAGAAATGACTTCTAAGCCTCAAAATAATGACTTTTTTTCCTAAGGTGGTAGGAATGAAACTCAGTGCGGGCTGGATGGGGTCCCCCCTGGGCACCGCAGACCTAAGCTTGTTTAACTCCTACCTCTTAAAGGGACCGAGAAAAAATGACCTTTTCTGCACTCCAATGTAAGTCAATGGGGCGATTTTTTGGCTATGTGCTAGAAATGAAATTCAGTGCGGATTGGATGACAGGCACCCTAGGCACCCAGGATCGGCTTTAGTTTCACGTGTATCTCTTAAGCCGGCAGAGAAAACCCACCTGATATGCGCTCCACACAATTGAATAGAGACGCCGTTGATTTTCTATGGGAATTGCAGAAATGACTTCTAAGCCTCAAAATAATGACTTTTTTTCCTAAGGTGGTAGGAATGAAACTCAGTGCGGGCTGGATGGGGTCCCCCCTGGGCACCGCAGACCTAAGCTTGTTTAACTCCTACCTCTTAAAGGGACCGAGAAAAAATGACCTTTTCTGCACTCCAATGTAAGTCAATGGGGCGATTTTTTGGCTATGTGCTAGAAATGAAATTCAGTGCGGATTGGATGACAGGCACCCTAGGCACCCAGGATCGGCTTTAGTTTCACGTGTATCTCTTAAGCCGGCAGAGAAAACCCACCTGATATGCGCTCCACACAATTGAATAGAGACGCCGTTGATTTTCTATGGGAATTGCAGAAATGACTTCTAAGCCTCAAAATAATGACTTTTTTTCCTAAGGTGGTAGGAATGAAACTCAGTGCGGGCTGGATGGGGTCCCCCCTGGGCACCGCAGACCTAAGCTTGTTTAACTCCTACCTCTTAAAGGGACCGAGAAAAAATGACCTTTTCTGCACTCCAATGTAAGTCAATGGGGCGATTTTTTGGCTATGTGCTAGAAATGAAATTCAGTGCGGATTGGATGACAGGCACCCTAGGCACCCAGGATCGGCTTTAGTTTCACGTGTATCTCTTAAGCCGGCAGAGAAAACCCACCTGATATGCGCTCCACACAATTGAATAGAGACGCCGTTGATTTTCTATGGGAATTGCAGAAATGACTTCTAAGCCTCAAAATAATGACTTTTTTTCCTAAGGTGGTAGGAATGAAACTCAGTGCGGGCTGGATGGGGTCCCCCCTGGGCACCGCAGACCTAAGCTTGTTTAACTCCTACCTCTTAAAGGGACCGAGAAAAAATGACCTTTTCTGCACTCCAATGTAAGTCAATGGGGCGATTTTTTGGCTATGTGCTAGAAATGAAATTCAGTGCGGATTGGATGACAGGCACCCTAGGCACCCAGGATCGGCTTTAGTTTCACGTGTATCTCTTAAGCCGGCAGAGAAAACCCACCTGATATGCGCTCCACACAATTGAATAGAGACGCCGTTGATTTTCTATGGGAATTGCAGAAATGACTTCTAAGCCTCAAAATAATGACTTTTTTTCCTAAGGTGGTAGGAATGAAACTCAGTGCGGGCTGGATGGGGTCCCCCCTGGGCACCGCAGACCTAAGCTTGTTTAACTCCTACCTCTTAAAGGGACCGAGAAAAAATGACCTTTTCTGCACTCCAATGTAAGTCAATGGGGCGATTTTTTGGCTATGTGCTAGAAATGAAATTCAGTGCGGATTGGATGACAGGCACCCTAGGCACCCAGGATCGGCTTTAGTTTCACGTGTATCTCTTAAGCCGGCAGAGAAAACCCACCTGATATGCGCTCCACACAATTGAATAGAGACGCCGTTGATTTTCTATGGGAATTGCAGAAATGACTTCTAAGCCTCAAAATAATGACTTTTTTTCCTAAGGTGGTAGGAATGAAACTCAGTGCGGGCTGGATGGGGTCCCCCCTGGGCACCGCAGACCTAAGCTTGTTTAACTCCTACCTCTTAAAGGGACCGAGAAAAAATGACCTTTTCTGCACTCCAATGTAAGTCAATGGGGCGATTTTTTGGCTATGTGCTAGAAATGAAATTCAGTGCGGATTGGATGACAGGCACCCTAGGCACCCAGGATCGGCTTTAGTTTCACGTGTATCTCTTAAGCCGGCAGAGAAAACCCACCTGATATGCGCTCCACACAATTGAATAGAGACGCCGTTGATTTTCTATGGGAATTGCAGAAATGACTTCTAAGCCTCAAAATAATGACTTTTTTTCCTAAGGTGGTAGGAATGAAACTCAGTGCGGGCTGGATGGGGTCCCCCCTGGGCACCGCAGACCTAAGCTTGTTTAACTCCTACCTCTTAAAGGGACCGAGAAAAAATGACCTTTTCTGCACTCCAATGTAAGTCAATGGGGCGATTTTTTGGCTATGTGCTAGAAATGAAATTCAGTGCGGATTGGATGACAGGCACCCTAGGCACCCAGGATCGGCTTTAGTTTCACGTGTATCTCTTAAGCCGGCAGAGAAAACCCACCTGATATGCGCTCCACACAATTGAATAGAGACGCCGTTGATTTTCTATGGGAATTGCAGAAATGACTTCTAAGCCTCAAAATAATGACTTTTTTTCCTAAGGTGGTAGGAATGAAACTCAGTGCGGGCTGGATGGGGTCCCCCCTGGGCACCGCAGACCTAAGCTTGTTTAACTCCTACCTCTTAAAGGGACCGAGAAAAAATGACCTTTTCTGCACTCCAATGTAAGTCAATGGGGCGATTTTTTGGCTATGTGCTAGAAATGAAATTCAGTGCGGATTGGATGACAGGCACCCTAGGCACCCAGGATCGGCTTTAGTTTCACGTGTATCTCTTAAGCCGGCAGAGAAAACCCACCTGATATGCGCTCCACACAATTGAATAGAGACGCCGTTGATTTTCTATGGGAATTGCAGAAATGACTTCTAAGCCTCAAAATAATGACTTTTTTTCCTAAGGTGGTAGGAATGAAACTCAGTGCGGGCTGGATGGGGTCCCCCCTGGGCACCGCAGACCTAAGCTTGTTTAACTCCTACCTCTTAAAGGGACCGAGAAAAAATGACCTTTTCTGCACTCCAATGTAAGTCAATGGGGCGATTTTTTGGCTATGTGCTAGAAATGAAATTCAGTGCGGATTGGATGACAGGCACCCTAGGCACCCAGGATCGGCTTTAGTTTCACGTGTATCTCTTAAGCCGGCAGAGAAAACCCACCTGATATGCGCTCCACACAATTGAATAGAGACGCCGTTGATTTTCTATGGGAATTGCAGAAATGACTTCTAAGCCTCAAAATAATGACTTTTTTTCCTAAGGTGGTAGGAATGAAACTCAGTGCGGGCTGGATGGGGTCCCCCCTGGGCACCGCAGACCTAAGCTTGTTTAACTCCTACCTCTTAAAGGGACCGAGAAAAAATGACCTTTTCTGCACTCCAATGTAAGTCAATGGGGCGATTTTTTGGCTATGTGCTAGAAATGAAATTCAGTGCGGATTGGATGACAGGCACCCTAGGCACCCAGGATCGGCTTTAGTTTCACGTGTATCTCTTAAGCCGGCAGAGAAAACCCACCTGATATGCGCTCCACACAATTGAATAGAGACGCCGTTGATTTTCTATGGGAATTGCAGAAATGACTTCTAAGCCTCAAAATAATGACTTTTTTTCCTAAGGTGGTAGGAATGAAACTCAGTGCGGGCTGGATGGGGTCCCCCCTGGGCACCGCAGACCTAAGCTTGTTTAACTCCTACCTCTTAAAGGGACCGAGAAAAAATGACCTTTTCTGCACTCCAATGTAAGTCAATGGGGCGATTTTTTGGCTATGTGCTAGAAATGAAATTCAGTGCGGATTGGATGACAGGCACCCTAGGCACCCAGGATCGGCTTTAGTTTCACGTGTATCTCTTAAGCCGGCAGAGAAAACCCACCTGATATGCGCTCCACACAATTGAATAGAGACGCCGTTGATTTTCTATGGGAATTGCAGAAATGACTTCTAAGCCTCAAAATAATGACTTTTTTTCCTAAGGTGGTAGGAATGAAACTCAGTGCGGGCTGGATGGGGTCCCCCCTGGGCACCGCAGACCTAAGCTTGTTTAACTCCTACCTCTTAAAGGGACCGAGAAAAAATGACCTTTTCTGCACTCCAATGTAAGTCAATGGGGCGATTTTTTGGCTATGTGCTAGAAATGAAATTCAGTGCGGATTGGATGACAGGCACCCTAGGCACCCAGGATCGGCTTTAGTTTCACGTGTATCTCTTAAGCCGGCAGAGAAAACCCACCTGATATGCGCTCCACACAATTGAATAGAGACGCCGTTGATTTTCTATGGGAATTGCAGAAATGACTTCTAAGCCTCAAAATAATGACTTTTTTTCCTAAGGTGGTAGGAATGAAACTCAGTGCGGGCTGGATGGGGTCCCCCCTGGGCACCGCAGACCTAAGCTTGTTTAACTCCTACCTCTTAAAGGGACCGAGAAAAAATGACCTTTTCTGCACTCCAATGTAAGTCAATGGGGCGATTTTTTGGCTATGTGCTAGAAATGAAATTCAGTGCGGATTGGATGACAGGCACCCTAGGCACCCAGGATCGGCTTTAGTTTCACGTGTATCTCTTAAGCCGGCAGAGAAAACCCACCTGATATGCGCTCCACACAATTGAATAGAGACGCCGTTGATTTTCTATGGGAATTGCAGAAATGACTTCTAAGCCTCAAAATAATGACTTTTTTTCCTAAGGTGGTAGGAATGAAACTCAGTGCGGGCTGGATGGGGTCCCCCCTGGGCACCGCAGACCTAAGCTTGTTTAACTCCTACCTCTTAAAGGGACCGAGAAAAAATGACCTTTTCTGCACTCCAATGTAAGTCAATGGGGCGATTTTTTGGCTATGTGCTAGAAATGAAATTCAGTGCGGATTGGATGACAGGCACCCTAGGCACCCAGGATCGGCTTTAGTTTCACGTGTATCTCTTAAGCCGGCAGAGAAAACCCACCTGATATGCGCTCCACACAATTGAATAGAGACGCCGTTGATTTTCTATGGGAATTGCAGAAATGACTTCTAAGCCTCAAAATAATGACTTTTTTTCCTAAGGTGGTAGGAATGAAACTCAGTGCGGGCTGGATGGGGTCCCCCCTGGGCACCGCAGACCTAAGCTTGTTTAACTCCTACCTCTTAAAGGGACCGAGAAAAAATGACCTTTTCTGCACTCCAATGTAAGTCAATGGGGCGATTTTTTGGCTATGTGCTAGAAATGAAATTCAGTGCGGATTGGATGACAGGCACCCTAGGCACCCAGGATCGGCTTTAGTTTCACGTGTATCTCTTAAGCCGGCAGAGAAAACCCACCTGATATGCGCTCCACACAATTGAATAGAGACGCCGTTGATTTTCTATGGGAATTGCAGAAATGACTTCTAAGCCTCAAAATAATGACTTTTTTTCCTAAGGTGGTAGGAATGAAACTCAGTGCGGGCTGGATGGGGTCCCCCCTGGGCACCGCAGACCTAAGCTTGTTTAACTCCTACCTCTTAAAGGGACCGAGAAAAAATGACCTTTTCTGCACTCCAATGTAAGTCAATGGGGCGATTTTTTGGCTATGTGCTAGAAATGAAATTCAGTGCGGATTGGATGACAGGCACCCTAGGCACCCAGGATCGGCTTTAGTTTCACGTGTATCTCTTAAGCCGGCAGAGAAAACCCACCTGATATGCGCTCCACACAATTGAATAGAGACGCCGTTGATTTTCTATGGGAATTGCAGAAATGACTTCTAAGCCTCAAAATAATGACTTTTTTTCCTAAGGTGGTAGGAATGAAACTCAGTGCGGGCTGGATGGGGTCCCCCCTGGGCACCGCAGACCTAAGCTTGTTTAACTCCTACCTCTTAAAGGGACCGAGAAAAAATGACCTTTTCTGCACTCCAATGTAAGTCAATGGGGCGATTTTTTGGCTATGTGCTAGAAATGAAATTCAGTGCGGATTGGATGACAGGCACCCTAGGCACCCAGGATCGGCTTTAGTTTCACGTGTATCTCTTAAGCCGGCAGAGAAAACCCACCTGATATGCGCTCCACACAATTGAATAGAGACGCCGTTGATTTTCTATGGGAATTGCAGAAATGACTTCTAAGCCTCAAAATAATGACTTTTTTTCCTAAGGTGGTAGGAATGAAACTCAGTGCGGGCTGGATGGGGTCCCCCCTGGGCACCGCAGACCTAAGCTTGTTTAACTCCTACCTCTTAAAGGGACCGAGAAAAAATGACCTTTTCTGCACTCCAATGTAAGTCAATGGGGCGATTTTTTGGCTATGTGCTAGAAATGAAATTCAGTGCGGATTGGATGACAGGCACCCTAGGCACCCAGGATCGGCTTTAGTTTCACGTGTATCTCTTAAGCCGGCAGAGAAAACCCACCTGATATGCGCTCCACACAATTGAATAGAGACGCCGTTGATTTTCTATGGGAATTGCAGAAATGACTTCTAAGCCTCAAAATAATGACTTTTTTTCCTAAGGTGGTAGGAATGAAACTCAGTGCGGGCTGGATGGGGTCCCCCCTGGGCACCGCAGACCTAAGCTTGTTTAACTCCTACCTCTTAAAGGGACCGAGAAAAAATGACCTTTTCTGCACTCCAATGTAAGTCAATGGGGCGATTTTTTGGCTATGTGCTAGAAATGAAATTCAGTGCGGATTGGATGACAGGCACCCTAGGCACCCAGGATCGGCTTTAGTTTCACGTGTATCTCTTAAGCCGGCAGAGAAAACCCACCTGATATGCGCTCCACACAATTGAATAGAGACGCCGTTGATTTTCTATGGGAATTGCAGAAATGACTTCTAAGCCTCAAAATAATGACTTTTTTTCCTAAGGTGGTAGGAATGAAACTCAGTGCGGGCTGGATGGGGTCCCCCCTGGGCACCGCAGACCTAAGCTTGTTTAACTCCTACCTCTTAAAGGGACCGAGAAAAAATGACCTTTTCTGCACTCCAATGTAAGTCAATGGGGCGATTTTTTGGCTATGTGCTAGAAATGAAATTCAGTGCGGATTGGATGACAGGCACCCTAGGCACCCAGGATCGGCTTTAGTTTCACGTGTATCTCTTAAGCCGGCAGAGAAAACCCACCTGATATGCGCTCCACACAATTGAATAGAGACGCCGTTGATTTTCTATGGGAATTGCAGAAATGACTTCTAAGCCTCAAAATAATGACTTTTTTTCCTAAGGTGGTAGGAATGAAACTCAGTGCGGGCTGGATGGGGTCCCCCCTGGGCACCGCAGACCTAAGCTTGTTTAACTCCTACCTCTTAAAGGGACCGAGAAAAAATGACCTTTTCTGCACTCCAATGTAAGTCAATGGGGCGATTTTTTGGCTATGTGCTAGAAATGAAATTCAGTGCGGATTGGATGACAGGCACCCTAGGCACCCAGGATCGGCTTTAGTTTCACGTGTATCTCTTAAGCCGGCAGAGAAAACCCACCTGATATGCGCTCCACACAATTGAATAGAGACGCCGTTGATTTTCTATGGGAATTGCAGAAATGACTTCTAAGCCTCAAAATAATGACTTTTTTTCCTAAGGTGGTAGGAATGAAACTCAGTGCGGGCTGGATGGGGTCCCCCCTGGGCACCGCAGACCTAAGCTTGTTTAACTCCTACCTCTTAAAGGGACCGAGAAAAAATGACCTTTTCTGCACTCCAATGTAAGTCAATGGGGCGATTTTTTGGCTATGTGCTAGAAATGAAATTCAGTGCGGATTGGATGACAGGCACCCTAGGCACCCAGGATCGGCTTTAGTTTCACGTGTATCTCTTAAGCCGGCAGAGAAAACCCACCTGATATGCGCTCCACACAATTGAATAGAGACGCCGTTGATTTTCTATGGGAATTGCAGAAATGACTTCTAAGCCTCAAAATAATGACTTTTTTTCCTAAGGTGGTAGGAATGAAACTCAGTGCGGGCTGGATGGGGTCCCCCCTGGGCACCGCAGACCTAAGCTTGTTTAACTCCTACCTCTTAAAGGGACCGAGAAAAAATGACCTTTTCTGCACTCCAATGTAAGTCAATGGGGCGATTTTTTGGCTATGTGCTAGAAATGAAATTCAGTGCGGATTGGATGACAGGCACCCTAGGCACCCAGGATCGGCTTTAGTTTCACGTGTATCTCTTAAGCCGGCAGAGAAAACCCACCTGATATGCGCTCCACACAATTGAATAGAGACGCCGTTGATTTTCTATGGGAATTGCAGAAATGACTTCTAAGCCTCAAAATAATGACTTTTTTTCCTAAGGTGGTAGGAATGAAACTCAGTGCGGGCTGGATGGGGTCCCCCCTGGGCACCGCAGACCTAAGCTTGTTTAACTCCTACCTCTTAAAGGGACCGAGAAAAAATGACCTTTTCTGCACTCCAATGTAAGTCAATGGGGCGATTTTTTGGCTATGTGCTAGAAATGAAATTCAGTGCGGATTGGATGACAGGCACCCTAGGCACCCAGGATCGGCTTTAGTTTCACGTGTATCTCTTAAGCCGGCAGAGAAAACCCACCTGATATGCGCTCCACACAATTGAATAGAGACGCCGTTGATTTTCTATGGGAATTGCAGAAATGACTTCTAAGCCTCAAAATAATGACTTTTTTTCCTAAGGTGGTAGGAATGAAACTCAGTGCGGGCTGGATGGGGTCCCCCCTGGGCACCGCAGACCTAAGCTTGTTTAACTCCTACCTCTTAAAGGGACCGAGAAAAAATGACCTTTTCTGCACTCCAATGTAAGTCAATGGGGCGATTTTTTGGCTATGTGCTAGAAATGAAATTCAGTGCGGATTGGATGACAGGCACCCTAGGCACCCAGGATCGGCTTTAGTTTCACGTGTATCTCTTAAGCCGGCAGAGAAAACCCACCTGATATGCGCTCCACACAATTGAATAGAGACGCCGTTGATTTTCTATGGGAATTGCAGAAATGACTTCTAAGCCTCAAAATAATGACTTTTTTTCCTAAGGTGGTAGGAATGAAACTCAGTGCGGGCTGGATGGGGTCCCCCCTGGGCACCGCAGACCTAAGCTTGTTTAACTCCTACCTCTTAAAGGGACCGAGAAAAAATGACCTTTTCTGCACTCCAATGTAAGTCAATGGGGCGATTTTTTGGCTATGTGCTAGAAATGAAATTCAGTGCGGATTGGATGACAGGCACCCTAGGCACCCAGGATCGGCTTTAGTTTCACGTGTATCTCTTAAGCCGGCAGAGAAAACCCACCTGATATGCGCTCCACACAATTGAATAGAGACGCCGTTGATTTTCTATGGGAATTGCAGAAATGACTTCTAAGCCTCAAAATAATGACTTTTTTTCCTAAGGTGGTAGGAATGAAACTCAGTGCGGGCTGGATGGGGTCCCCCCTGGGCACCGCAGACCTAAGCTTGTTTAACTCCTACCTCTTAAAGGGACCGAGAAAAAATGACCTTTTCTGCACTCCAATGTAAGTCAATGGGGCGATTTTTTGGCTATGTGCTAGAAATGAAATTCAGTGCGGATTGGATGACAGGCACCCTAGGCACCCAGGATCGGCTTTAGTTTCACGTGTATCTCTTAAGCCGGCAGAGAAAACCCACCTGATATGCGCTCCACACAATTGAATAGAGACGCCGTTGATTTTCTATGGGAATTGCAGAAATGACTTCTAAGCCTCAAAATAATGACTTTTTTTCCTAAGGTGGTAGGAATGAAACTCAGTGCGGGCTGGATGGGGTCCCCCCTGGGCACCGCAGACCTAAGCTTGTTTAACTCCTACCTCTTAAAGGGACCGAGAAAAAATGACCTTTTCTGCACTCCAATGTAAGTCAATGGGGCGATTTTTTGGCTATGTGCTAGAAATGAAATTCAGTGCGGATTGGATGACAGGCACCCTAGGCACCCAGGATCGGCTTTAGTTTCACGTGTATCTCTTAAGCCGGCAGAGAAAACCCACCTGATATGCGCTCCACACAATTGAATAGAGACGCCGTTGATTTTCTATGGGAATTGCAGAAATGACTTCTAAGCCTCAAAATAATGACTTTTTTTCCTAAGGTGGTAGGAATGAAACTCAGTGCGGGCTGGATGGGGTCCCCCCTGGGCACCGCAGACCTAAGCTTGTTTAACTCCTACCTCTTAAAGGGACCGAGAAAAAATGACCTTTTCTGCACTCCAATGTAAGTCAATGGGGCGATTTTTTGGCTATGTGCTAGAAATGAAATTCAGTGCGGATTGGATGACAGGCACCCTAGGCACCCAGGATCGGCTTTAGTTTCACGTGTATCTCTTAAGCCGGCAGAGAAAACCCACCTGATATGCGCTCCACACAATTGAATAGAGACGCCGTTGATTTTCTATGGGAATTGCAGAAATGACTTCTAAGCCTCAAAATAATGACTTTTTTTCCTAAGGTGGTAGGAATGAAACTCAGTGCGGGCTGGATGGGGTCCCCCCTGGGCACCGCAGACCTAAGCTTGTTTAACTCCTACCTCTTAAAGGGACCGAGAAAAAATGACCTTTTCTGCACTCCAATGTAAGTCAATGGGGCGATTTTTTGGCTATGTGCTAGAAATGAAATTCAGTGCGGATTGGATGACAGGCACCCTAGGCACCCAGGATCGGCTTTAGTTTCACGTGTATCTCTTAAGCCGGCAGAGAAAACCCACCTGATATGCGCTCCACACAATTGAATAGAGACGCCGTTGATTTTCTATGGGAATTGCAGAAATGACTTCTAAGCCTCAAAATAATGACTTTTTTTCCTAAGGTGGTAGGAATGAAACTCAGTGCGGGCTGGATGGGGTCCCCCCTGGGCACCGCAGACCTAAGCTTGTTTAACTCCTACCTCTTAAAGGGACCGAGAAAAAATGACCTTTTCTGCACTCCAATGTAAGTCAATGGGGCGATTTTTTGGCTATGTGCTAGAAATGAAATTCAGTGCGGATTGGATGACAGGCACCCTAGGCACCCAGGATCGGCTTTAGTTTCACGTGTATCTCTTAAGCCGGCAGAGAAAACCCACCTGATATGCGCTCCACACAATTGAATAGAGACGCCGTTGATTTTCTATGGGAATTGCAGAAATGACTTCTAAGCCTCAAAATAATGACTTTTTTTCCTAAGGTGGTAGGAATGAAACTCAGTGCGGGCTGGATGGGGTCCCCCCTGGGCACCGCAGACCTAAGCTTGTTTAACTCCTACCTCTTAAAGGGACCGAGAAAAAATGACCTTTTCTGCACTCCAATGTAAGTCAATGGGGCGATTTTTTGGCTATGTGCTAGAAATGAAATTCAGTGCGGATTGGATGACAGGCACCCTAGGCACCCAGGATCGGCTTTAGTTTCACGTGTATCTCTTAAGCCGGCAGAGAAAACCCACCTGATATGCGCTCCACACAATTGAATAGAGACGCCGTTGATTTTCTATGGGAATTGCAGAAATGACTTCTAAGCCTCAAAATAATGACTTTTTTTCCTAAGGTGGTAGGAATGAAACTCAGTGCGGGCTGGATGGGGTCCCCCCTGGGCACCGCAGACCTAAGCTTGTTTAACTCCTACCTCTTAAAGGGACCGAGAAAAAATGACCTTTTCTGCACTCCAATGTAAGTCAATGGGGCGATTTTTTGGCTATGTGCTAGAAATGAAATTCAGTGCGGATTGGATGACAGGCACCCTAGGCACCCAGGATCGGCTTTAGTTTCACGTGTATCTCTTAAGCCGGCAGAGAAAACCCACCTGATATGCGCTCCACACAATTGAATAGAGACGCCGTTGATTTTCTATGGGAATTGCAGAAATGACTTCTAAGCCTCAAAATAATGACTTTTTTTCCTAAGGTGGTAGGAATGAAACTCAGTGCGGGCTGGATGGGGTCCCCCCTGGGCACCGCAGACCTAAGCTTGTTTAACTCCTACCTCTTAAAGGGACCGAGAAAAAATGACCTTTTCTGCACTCCAATGTAAGTCAATGGGGCGATTTTTTGGCTATGTGCTAGAAATGAAATTCAGTGCGGATTGGATGACAGGCACCCTAGGCACCCAGGATCGGCTTTAGTTTCACGTGTATCTCTTAAGCCGGCAGAGAAAACCCACCTGATATGCGCTCCACACAATTGAATAGAGACGCCGTTGATTTTCTATGGGAATTGCAGAAATGACTTCTAAGCCTCAAAATAATGACTTTTTTTCCTAAGGTGGTAGGAATGAAACTCAGTGCGGGCTGGATGGGGTCCCCCCTGGGCACCGCAGACCTAAGCTTGTTTAACTCCTACCTCTTAAAGGGACCGAGAAAAAATGACCTTTTCTGCACTCCAATGTAAGTCAATGGGGCGATTTTTTGGCTATGTGCTAGAAATGAAATTCAGTGCGGATTGGATGACAGGCACCCTAGGCACCCAGGATCGGCTTTAGTTTCACGTGTATCTCTTAAGCCGGCAGAGAAAACCCACCTGATATGCGCTCCACACAATTGAATAGAGACGCCGTTGATTTTCTATGGGAATTGCAGAAATGACTTCTAAGCCTCAAAATAATGACTTTTTTTCCTAAGGTGGTAGGAATGAAACTCAGTGCGGGCTGGATGGGGTCCCCCCTGGGCACCGCAGACCTAAGCTTGTTTAACTCCTACCTCTTAAAGGGACCGAGAAAAAATGACCTTTTCTGCACTCCAATGTAAGTCAATGGGGCGATTTTTTGGCTATGTGCTAGAAATGAAATTCAGTGCGGATTGGATGACAGGCACCCTAGGCACCCAGGATCGGCTTTAGTTTCACGTGTATCTCTTAAGCCGGCAGAGAAAACCCACCTGATATGCGCTCCACACAATTGAATAGAGACGCCGTTGATTTTCTATGGGAATTGCAGAAATGACTTCTAAGCCTCAAAATAATGACTTTTTTTCCTAAGGTGGTAGGAATGAAACTCAGTGCGGGCTGGATGGGGTCCCCCCTGGGCACCGCAGACCTAAGCTTGTTTAACTCCTACCTCTTAAAGGGACCGAGAAAAAATGACCTTTTCTGCACTCCAATGTAAGTCAATGGGGCGATTTTTTGGCTATGTGCTAGAAATGAAATTCAGTGCGGATTGGATGACAGGCACCCTAGGCACCCAGGATCGGCTTTAGTTTCACGTGTATCTCTTAAGCCGGCAGAGAAAACCCACCTGATATGCGCTCCACACAATTGAATAGAGACGCCGTTGATTTTCTATGGGAATTGCAGAAATGACTTCTAAGCCTCAAAATAATGACTTTTTTTCCTAAGGTGGTAGGAATGAAACTCAGTGCGGGCTGGATGGGGTCCCCCCTGGGCACCGCAGACCTAAGCTTGTTTAACTCCTACCTCTTAAAGGGACCGAGAAAAAATGACCTTTTCTGCACTCCAATGTAAGTCAATGGGGCGATTTTTTGGCTATGTGCTAGAAATGAAATTCAGTGCGGATTGGATGACAGGCACCCTAGGCACCCAGGATCGGCTTTAGTTTCACGTGTATCTCTTAAGCCGGCAGAGAAAACCCACCTGATATGCGCTCCACACAATTGAATAGAGACGCCGTTGATTTTCTATGGGAATTGCAGAAATGACTTCTAAGCCTCAAAATAATGACTTTTTTTCCTAAGGTGGTAGGAATGAAACTCAGTGCGGGCTGGATGGGGTCCCCCCTGGGCACCGCAGACCTAAGCTTGTTTAACTCCTACCTCTTAAAGGGACCGAGAAAAAATGACCTTTTCTGCACTCCAATGTAAGTCAATGGGGCGATTTTTTGGCTATGTGCTAGAAATGAAATTCAGTGCGGATTGGATGACAGGCACCCTAGGCACCCAGGATCGGCTTTAGTTTCACGTGTATCTCTTAAGCCGGCAGAGAAAACCCACCTGATATGCGCTCCACACAATTGAATAGAGACGCCGTTGATTTTCTATGGGAATTGCAGAAATGACTTCTAAGCCTCAAAATAATGACTTTTTTTCCTAAGGTGGTAGGAATGAAACTCAGTGCGGGCTGGATGGGGTCCCCCCTGGGCACCGCAGACCTAAGCTTGTTTAACTCCTACCTCTTAAAGGGACCGAGAAAAAATGACCTTTTCTGCACTCCAATGTAAGTCAATGGGGCGATTTTTTGGCTATGTGCTAGAAATGAAATTCAGTGCGGATTGGATGACAGGCACCCTAGGCACCCAGGATCGGCTTTAGTTTCACGTGTATCTCTTAAGCCGGCAGAGAAAACCCACCTGATATGCGCTCCACACAATTGAATAGAGACGCCGTTGATTTTCTATGGGAATTGCAGAAATGACTTCTAAGCCTCAAAATAATGACTTTTTTTCCTAAGGTGGTAGGAATGAAACTCAGTGCGGGCTGGATGGGGTCCCCCCTGGGCACCGCAGACCTAAGCTTGTTTAACTCCTACCTCTTAAAGGGACCGAGAAAAAATGACCTTTTCTGCACTCCAATGTAAGTCAATGGGGCGATTTTTTGGCTATGTGCTAGAAATGAAATTCAGTGCGGATTGGATGACAGGCACCCTAGGCACCCAGGATCGGCTTTAGTTTCACGTGTATCTCTTAAGCCGGCAGAGAAAACCCACCTGATATGCGCTCCACACAATTGAATAGAGACGCCGTTGATTTTCTATGGGAATTGCAGAAATGACTTCTAAGCCTCAAAATAATGACTTTTTTTCCTAAGGTGGTAGGAATGAAACTCAGTGCGGGCTGGATGGGGTCCCCCCTGGGCACCGCAGACCTAAGCTTGTTTAACTCCTACCTCTTAAAGGGACCGAGAAAAAATGACCTTTTCTGCACTCCAATGTAAGTCAATGGGGCGATTTTTTGGCTATGTGCTAGAAATGAAATTCAGTGCGGATTGGATGACAGGCACCCTAGGCACCCAGGATCGGCTTTAGTTTCACGTGTATCTCTTAAGCCGGCAGAGAAAACCCACCTGATATGCGCTCCACACAATTGAATAGAGACGCCGTTGATTTTCTATGGGAATTGCAGAAATGACTTCTAAGCCTCAAAATAATGACTTTTTTTCCTAAGGTGGTAGGAATGAAACTCAGTGCGGGCTGGATGGGGTCCCCCCTGGGCACCGCAGACCTAAGCTTGTTTAACTCCTACCTCTTAAAGGGACCGAGAAAAAATGACCTTTTCTGCACTCCAATGTAAGTCAATGGGGCGATTTTTTGGCTATGTGCTAGAAATGAAATTCAGTGCGGATTGGATGACAGGCACCCTAGGCACCCAGGATCGGCTTTAGTTTCACGTGTATCTCTTAAGCCGGCAGAGAAAACCCACCTGATATGCGCTCCACACAATTGAATAGAGACGCCGTTGATTTTCTATGGGAATTGCAGAAATGACTTCTAAGCCTCAAAATAATGACTTTTTTTCCTAAGGTGGTAGGAATGAAACTCAGTGCGGGCTGGATGGGGTCCCCCCTGGGCACCGCAGACCTAAGCTTGTTTAACTCCTACCTCTTAAAGGGACCGAGAAAAAATGACCTTTTCTGCACTCCAATGTAAGTCAATGGGGCGATTTTTTGGCTATGTGCTAGAAATGAAATTCAGTGCGGATTGGATGACAGGCACCCTAGGCACCCAGGATCGGCTTTAGTTTCACGTGTATCTCTTAAGCCGGCAGAGAAAACCCACCTGATATGCGCTCCACACAATTGAATAGAGACGCCGTTGATTTTCTATGGGAATTGCAGAAATGACTTCTAAGCCTCAAAATAATGACTTTTTTTCCTAAGGTGGTAGGAATGAAACTCAGTGCGGGCTGGATGGGGTCCCCCCTGGGCACCGCAGACCTAAGCTTGTTTAACTCCTACCTCTTAAAGGGACCGAGAAAAAATGACCTTTTCTGCACTCCAATGTAAGTCAATGGGGCGATTTTTTGGCTATGTGCTAGAAATGAAATTCAGTGCGGATTGGATGACAGGCACCCTAGGCACCCAGGATCGGCTTTAGTTTCACGTGTATCTCTTAAGCCGGCAGAGAAAACCCACCTGATATGCGCTCCACACAATTGAATAGAGACGCCGTTGATTTTCTATGGGAATTGCAGAAATGACTTCTAAGCCTCAAAATAATGACTTTTTTTCCTAAGGTGGTAGGAATGAAACTCAGTGCGGGCTGGATGGGGTCCCCCCTGGGCACCGCAGACCTAAGCTTGTTTAACTCCTACCTCTTAAAGGGACCGAGAAAAAATGACCTTTTCTGCACTCCAATGTAAGTCAATGGGGCGATTTTTTGGCTATGTGCTAGAAATGAAATTCAGTGCGGATTGGATGACAGGCACCCTAGGCACCCAGGATCGGCTTTAGTTTCACGTGTATCTCTTAAGCCGGCAGAGAAAACCCACCTGATATGCGCTCCACACAATTGAATAGAGACGCCGTTGATTTTCTATGGGAATTGCAGAAATGACTTCTAAGCCTCAAAATAATGACTTTTTTTCCTAAGGTGGTAGGAATGAAACTCAGTGCGGGCTGGATGGGGTCCCCCCTGGGCACCGCAGACCTAAGCTTGTTTAACTCCTACCTCTTAAAGGGACCGAGAAAAAATGACCTTTTCTGCACTCCAATGTAAGTCAATGGGGCGATTTTTTGGCTATGTGCTAGAAATGAAATTCAGTGCGGATTGGATGACAGGCACCCTAGGCACCCAGGATCGGCTTTAGTTTCACGTGTATCTCTTAAGCCGGCAGAGAAAACCCACCTGATATGCGCTCCACACAATTGAATAGAGACGCCGTTGATTTTCTATGGGAATTGCAGAAATGACTTCTAAGCCTCAAAATAATGACTTTTTTTCCTAAGGTGGTAGGAATGAAACTCAGTGCGGGCTGGATGGGGTCCCCCCTGGGCACCGCAGACCTAAGCTTGTTTAACTCCTACCTCTTAAAGGGACCGAGAAAAAATGACCTTTTCTGCACTCCAATGTAAGTCAATGGGGCGATTTTTTGGCTATGTGCTAGAAATGAAATTCAGTGCGGATTGGATGACAGGCACCCTAGGCACCCAGGATCGGCTTTAGTTTCACGTGTATCTCTTAAGCCGGCAGAGAAAACCCACCTGATATGCGCTCCACACAATTGAATAGAGACGCCGTTGATTTTCTATGGGAATTGCAGAAATGACTTCTAAGCCTCAAAATAATGACTTTTTTTCCTAAGGTGGTAGGAATGAAACTCAGTGCGGGCTGGATGGGGTCCCCCCTGGGCACCGCAGACCTAAGCTTGTTTAACTCCTACCTCTTAAAGGGACCGAGAAAAAATGACCTTTTCTGCACTCCAATGTAAGTCAATGGGGCGATTTTTTGGCTATGTGCTAGAAATGAAATTCAGTGCGGATTGGATGACAGGCACCCTAGGCACCCAGGATCGGCTTTAGTTTCACGTGTATCTCTTAAGCCGGCAGAGAAAACCCACCTGATATGCGCTCCACACAATTGAATAGAGACGCCGTTGATTTTCTATGGGAATTGCAGAAATGACTTCTAAGCCTCAAAATAATGACTTTTTTTCCTAAGGTGGTAGGAATGAAACTCAGTGCGGGCTGGATGGGGTCCCCCCTGGGCACCGCAGACCTAAGCTTGTTTAACTCCTACCTCTTAAAGGGACCGAGAAAAAATGACCTTTTCTGCACTCCAATGTAAGTCAATGGGGCGATTTTTTGGCTATGTGCTAGAAATGAAATTCAGTGCGGATTGGATGACAGGCACCCTAGGCACCCAGGATCGGCTTTAGTTTCACGTGTATCTCTTAAGCCGGCAGAGAAAACCCACCTGATATGCGCTCCACACAATTGAATAGAGACGCCGTTGATTTTCTATGGGAATTGCAGAAATGACTTCTAAGCCTCAAAATAATGACTTTTTTTCCTAAGGTGGTAGGAATGAAACTCAGTGCGGGCTGGATGGGGTCCCCCCTGGGCACCGCAGACCTAAGCTTGTTTAACTCCTACCTCTTAAAGGGACCGAGAAAAAATGACCTTTTCTGCACTCCAATGTAAGTCAATGGGGCGATTTTTTGGCTATGTGCTAGAAATGAAATTCAGTGCGGATTGGATGACAGGCACCCTAGGCACCCAGGATCGGCTTTAGTTTCACGTGTATCTCTTAAGCCGGCAGAGAAAACCCACCTGATATGCGCTCCACACAATTGAATAGAGACGCCGTTGATTTTCTATGGGAATTGCAGAAATGACTTCTAAGCCTCAAAATAATGACTTTTTTTCCTAAGGTGGTAGGAATGAAACTCAGTGCGGGCTGGATGGGGTCCCCCCTGGGCACCGCAGACCTAAGCTTGTTTAACTCCTACCTCTTAAAGGGACCGAGAAAAAATGACCTTTTCTGCACTCCAATGTAAGTCAATGGGGCGATTTTTTGGCTATGTGCTAGAAATGAAATTCAGTGCGGATTGGATGACAGGCACCCTAGGCACCCAGGATCGGCTTTAGTTTCACGTGTATCTCTTAAGCCGGCAGAGAAAACCCACCTGATATGCGCTCCACACAATTGAATAGAGACGCCGTTGATTTTCTATGGGAATTGCAGAAATGACTTCTAAGCCTCAAAATAATGACTTTTTTTCCTAAGGTGGTAGGAATGAAACTCAGTGCGGGCTGGATGGGGTCCCCCCTGGGCACCGCAGACCTAAGCTTGTTTAACTCCTACCTCTTAAAGGGACCGAGAAAAAATGACCTTTTCTGCACTCCAATGTAAGTCAATGGGGCGATTTTTTGGCTATGTGCTAGAAATGAAATTCAGTGCGGATTGGATGACAGGCACCCTAGGCACCCAGGATCGGCTTTAGTTTCACGTGTATCTCTTAAGCCGGCAGAGAAAACCCACCTGATATGCGCTCCACACAATTGAATAGAGACGCCGTTGATTTTCTATGGGAATTGCAGAAATGACTTCTAAGCCTCAAAATAATGACTTTTTTTCCTAAGGTGGTAGGAATGAAACTCAGTGCGGGCTGGATGGGGTCCCCCCTGGGCACCGCAGACCTAAGCTTGTTTAACTCCTACCTCTTAAAGGGACCGAGAAAAAATGACCTTTTCTGCACTCCAATGTAAGTCAATGGGGCGATTTTTTGGCTATGTGCTAGAAATGAAATTCAGTGCGGATTGGATGACAGGCACCCTAGGCACCCAGGATCGGCTTTAGTTTCACGTGTATCTCTTAAGCCGGCAGAGAAAACCCACCTGATATGCGCTCCACACAATTGAATAGAGACGCCGTTGATTTTCTATGGGAATTGCAGAAATGACTTCTAAGCCTCAAAATAATGACTTTTTTTCCTAAGGTGGTAGGAATGAAACTCAGTGCGGGCTGGATGGGGTCCCCCCTGGGCACCGCAGACCTAAGCTTGTTTAACTCCTACCTCTTAAAGGGACCGAGAAAAAATGACCTTTTCTGCACTCCAATGTAAGTCAATGGGGCGATTTTTTGGCTATGTGCTAGAAATGAAATTCAGTGCGGATTGGATGACAGGCACCCTAGGCACCCAGGATCGGCTTTAGTTTCACGTGTATCTCTTAAGCCGGCAGAGAAAACCCACCTGATATGCGCTCCACACAATTGAATAGAGACGCCGTTGATTTTCTATGGGAATTGCAGAAATGACTTCTAAGCCTCAAAATAATGACTTTTTTTCCTAAGGTGGTAGGAATGAAACTCAGTGCGGGCTGGATGGGGTCCCCCCTGGGCACCGCAGACCTAAGCTTGTTTAACTCCTACCTCTTAAAGGGACCGAGAAAAAATGACCTTTTCTGCACTCCAATGTAAGTCAATGGGGCGATTTTTTGGCTATGTGCTAGAAATGAAATTCAGTGCGGATTGGATGACAGGCACCCTAGGCACCCAGGATCGGCTTTAGTTTCACGTGTATCTCTTAAGCCGGCAGAGAAAACCCACCTGATATGCGCTCCACACAATTGAATAGAGACGCCGTTGATTTTCTATGGGAATTGCAGAAATGACTTCTAAGCCTCAAAATAATGACTTTTTTTCCTAAGGTGGTAGGAATGAAACTCAGTGCGGGCTGGATGGGGTCCCCCCTGGGCACCGCAGACCTAAGCTTGTTTAACTCCTACCTCTTAAAGGGACCGAGAAAAAATGACCTTTTCTGCACTCCAATGTAAGTCAATGGGGCGATTTTTTGGCTATGTGCTAGAAATGAAATTCAGTGCGGATTGGATGACAGGCACCCTAGGCACCCAGGATCGGCTTTAGTTTCACGTGTATCTCTTAAGCCGGCAGAGAAAACCCACCTGATATGCGCTCCACACAATTGAATAGAGACGCCGTTGATTTTCTATGGGAATTGCAGAAATGACTTCTAAGCCTCAAAATAATGACTTTTTTTCCTAAGGTGGTAGGAATGAAACTCAGTGCGGGCTGGATGGGGTCCCCCCTGGGCACCGCAGACCTAAGCTTGTTTAACTCCTACCTCTTAAAGGGACCGAGAAAAAATGACCTTTTCTGCACTCCAATGTAAGTCAATGGGGCGATTTTTTGGCTATGTGCTAGAAATGAAATTCAGTGCGGATTGGATGACAGGCACCCTAGGCACCCAGGATCGGCTTTAGTTTCACGTGTATCTCTTAAGCCGGCAGAGAAAACCCACCTGATATGCGCTCCACACAATTGAATAGAGACGCCGTTGATTTTCTATGGGAATTGCAGAAATGACTTCTAAGCCTCAAAATAATGACTTTTTTTCCTAAGGTGGTAGGAATGAAACTCAGTGCGGGCTGGATGGGGTCCCCCCTGGGCACCGCAGACCTAAGCTTGTTTAACTCCTACCTCTTAAAGGGACCGAGAAAAAATGACCTTTTCTGCACTCCAATGTAAGTCAATGGGGCGATTTTTTGGCTATGTGCTAGAAATGAAATTCAGTGCGGATTGGATGACAGGCACCCTAGGCACCCAGGATCGGCTTTAGTTTCACGTGTATCTCTTAAGCCGGCAGAGAAAACCCACCTGATATGCGCTCCACACAATTGAATAGAGACGCCGTTGATTTTCTATGGGAATTGCAGAAATGACTTCTAAGCCTCAAAATAATGACTTTTTTTCCTAAGGTGGTAGGAATGAAACTCAGTGCGGGCTGGATGGGGTCCCCCCTGGGCACCGCAGACCTAAGCTTGTTTAACTCCTACCTCTTAAAGGGACCGAGAAAAAATGACCTTTTCTGCACTCCAATGTAAGTCAATGGGGCGATTTTTTGGCTATGTGCTAGAAATGAAATTCAGTGCGGATTGGATGACAGGCACCCTAGGCACCCAGGATCGGCTTTAGTTTCACGTGTATCTCTTAAGCCGGCAGAGAAAACCCACCTGATATGCGCTCCACACAATTGAATAGAGACGCCGTTGATTTTCTATGGGAATTGCAGAAATGACTTCTAAGCCTCAAAATAATGACTTTTTTTCCTAAGGTGGTAGGAATGAAACTCAGTGCGGGCTGGATGGGGTCCCCCCTGGGCACCGCAGACCTAAGCTTGTTTAACTCCTACCTCTTAAAGGGACCGAGAAAAAATGACCTTTTCTGCACTCCAATGTAAGTCAATGGGGCGATTTTTTGGCTATGTGCTAGAAATGAAATTCAGTGCGGATTGGATGACAGGCACCCTAGGCACCCAGGATCGGCTTTAGTTTCACGTGTATCTCTTAAGCCGGCAGAGAAAACCCACCTGATATGCGCTCCACACAATTGAATAGAGACGCCGTTGATTTTCTATGGGAATTGCAGAAATGACTTCTAAGCCTCAAAATAATGACTTTTTTTCCTAAGGTGGTAGGAATGAAACTCAGTGCGGGCTGGATGGGGTCCCCCCTGGGCACCGCAGACCTAAGCTTGTTTAACTCCTACCTCTTAAAGGGACCGAGAAAAAATGACCTTTTCTGCACTCCAATGTAAGTCAATGGGGCGATTTTTTGGCTATGTGCTAGAAATGAAATTCAGTGCGGATTGGATGACAGGCACCCTAGGCACCCAGGATCGGCTTTAGTTTCACGTGTATCTCTTAAGCCGGCAGAGAAAACCCACCTGATATGCGCTCCACACAATTGAATAGAGACGCCGTTGATTTTCTATGGGAATTGCAGAAATGACTTCTAAGCCTCAAAATAATGACTTTTTTTCCTAAGGTGGTAGGAATGAAACTCAGTGCGGGCTGGATGGGGTCCCCCCTGGGCACCGCAGACCTAAGCTTGTTTAACTCCTACCTCTTAAAGGGACCGAGAAAAAATGACCTTTTCTGCACTCCAATGTAAGTCAATGGGGCGATTTTTTGGCTATGTGCTAGAAATGAAATTCAGTGCGGATTGGATGACAGGCACCCTAGGCACCCAGGATCGGCTTTAGTTTCACGTGTATCTCTTAAGCCGGCAGAGAAAACCCACCTGATATGCGCTCCACACAATTGAATAGAGACGCCGTTGATTTTCTATGGGAATTGCAGAAATGACTTCTAAGCCTCAAAATAATGACTTTTTTTCCTAAGGTGGTAGGAATGAAACTCAGTGCGGGCTGGATGGGGTCCCCCCTGGGCACCGCAGACCTAAGCTTGTTTAACTCCTACCTCTTAAAGGGACCGAGAAAAAATGACCTTTTCTGCACTCCAATGTAAGTCAATGGGGCGATTTTTTGGCTATGTGCTAGAAATGAAATTCAGTGCGGATTGGATGACAGGCACCCTAGGCACCCAGGATCGGCTTTAGTTTCACGTGTATCTCTTAAGCCGGCAGAGAAAACCCACCTGATATGCGCTCCACACAATTGAATAGAGACGCCGTTGATTTTCTATGGGAATTGCAGAAATGACTTCTAAGCCTCAAAATAATGACTTTTTTTCCTAAGGTGGTAGGAATGAAACTCAGTGCGGGCTGGATGGGGTCCCCCCTGGGCACCGCAGACCTAAGCTTGTTTAACTCCTACCTCTTAAAGGGACCGAGAAAAAATGACCTTTTCTGCACTCCAATGTAAGTCAATGGGGCGATTTTTTGGCTATGTGCTAGAAATGAAATTCAGTGCGGATTGGATGACAGGCACCCTAGGCACCCAGGATCGGCTTTAGTTTCACGTGTATCTCTTAAGCCGGCAGAGAAAACCCACCTGATATGCGCTCCACACAATTGAATAGAGACGCCGTTGATTTTCTATGGGAATTGCAGAAATGACTTCTAAGCCTCAAAATAATGACTTTTTTTCCTAAGGTGGTAGGAATGAAACTCAGTGCGGGCTGGATGGGGTCCCCCCTGGGCACCGCAGACCTAAGCTTGTTTAACTCCTACCTCTTAAAGGGACCGAGAAAAAATGACCTTTTCTGCACTCCAATGTAAGTCAATGGGGCGATTTTTTGGCTATGTGCTAGAAATGAAATTCAGTGCGGATTGGATGACAGGCACCCTAGGCACCCAGGATCGGCTTTAGTTTCACGTGTATCTCTTAAGCCGGCAGAGAAAACCCACCTGATATGCGCTCCACACAATTGAATAGAGACGCCGTTGATTTTCTATGGGAATTGCAGAAATGACTTCTAAGCCTCAAAATAATGACTTTTTTTCCTAAGGTGGTAGGAATGAAACTCAGTGCGGGCTGGATGGGGTCCCCCCTGGGCACCGCAGACCTAAGCTTGTTTAACTCCTACCTCTTAAAGGGACCGAGAAAAAATGACCTTTTCTGCACTCCAATGTAAGTCAATGGGGCGATTTTTTGGCTATGTGCTAGAAATGAAATTCAGTGCGGATTGGATGACAGGCACCCTAGGCACCCAGGATCGGCTTTAGTTTCACGTGTATCTCTTAAGCCGGCAGAGAAAACCCACCTGATATGCGCTCCACACAATTGAATAGAGACGCCGTTGATTTTCTATGGGAATTGCAGAAATGACTTCTAAGCCTCAAAATAATGACTTTTTTTCCTAAGGTGGTAGGAATGAAACTCAGTGCGGGCTGGATGGGGTCCCCCCTGGGCACCGCAGACCTAAGCTTGTTTAACTCCTACCTCTTAAAGGGACCGAGAAAAAATGACCTTTTCTGCACTCCAATGTAAGTCAATGGGGCGATTTTTTGGCTATGTGCTAGAAATGAAATTCAGTGCGGATTGGATGACAGGCACCCTAGGCACCCAGGATCGGCTTTAGTTTCACGTGTATCTCTTAAGCCGGCAGAGAAAACCCACCTGATATGCGCTCCACACAATTGAATAGAGACGCCGTTGATTTTCTATGGGAATTGCAGAAATGACTTCTAAGCCTCAAAATAATGACTTTTTTTCCTAAGGTGGTAGGAATGAAACTCAGTGCGGGCTGGATGGGGTCCCCCCTGGGCACCGCAGACCTAAGCTTGTTTAACTCCTACCTCTTAAAGGGACCGAGAAAAAATGACCTTTTCTGCACTCCAATGTAAGTCAATGGGGCGATTTTTTGGCTATGTGCTAGAAATGAAATTCAGTGCGGATTGGATGACAGGCACCCTAGGCACCCAGGATCGGCTTTAGTTTCACGTGTATCTCTTAAGCCGGCAGAGAAAACCCACCTGATATGCGCTCCACACAATTGAATAGAGACGCCGTTGATTTTCTATGGGAATTGCAGAAATGACTTCTAAGCCTCAAAATAATGACTTTTTTTCCTAAGGTGGTAGGAATGAAACTCAGTGCGGGCTGGATGGGGTCCCCCCTGGGCACCGCAGACCTAAGCTTGTTTAACTCCTACCTCTTAAAGGGACCGAGAAAAAATGACCTTTTCTGCACTCCAATGTAAGTCAATGGGGCGATTTTTTGGCTATGTGCTAGAAATGAAATTCAGTGCGGATTGGATGACAGGCACCCTAGGCACCCAGGATCGGCTTTAGTTTCACGTGTATCTCTTAAGCCGGCAGAGAAAACCCACCTGATATGCGCTCCACACAATTGAATAGAGACGCCGTTGATTTTCTATGGGAATTGCAGAAATGACTTCTAAGCCTCAAAATAATGACTTTTTTTCCTAAGGTGGTAGGAATGAAACTCAGTGCGGGCTGGATGGGGTCCCCCCTGGGCACCGCAGACCTAAGCTTGTTTAACTCCTACCTCTTAAAGGGACCGAGAAAAAATGACCTTTTCTGCACTCCAATGTAAGTCAATGGGGCGATTTTTTGGCTATGTGCTAGAAATGAAATTCAGTGCGGATTGGATGACAGGCACCCTAGGCACCCAGGATCGGCTTTAGTTTCACGTGTATCTCTTAAGCCGGCAGAGAAAACCCACCTGATATGCGCTCCACACAATTGAATAGAGACGCCGTTGATTTTCTATGGGAATTGCAGAAATGACTTCTAAGCCTCAAAATAATGACTTTTTTTCCTAAGGTGGTAGGAATGAAACTCAGTGCGGGCTGGATGGGGTCCCCCCTGGGCACCGCAGACCTAAGCTTGTTTAACTCCTACCTCTTAAAGGGACCGAGAAAAAATGACCTTTTCTGCACTCCAATGTAAGTCAATGGGGCGATTTTTTGGCTATGTGCTAGAAATGAAATTCAGTGCGGATTGGATGACAGGCACCCTAGGCACCCAGGATCGGCTTTAGTTTCACGTGTATCTCTTAAGCCGGCAGAGAAAACCCACCTGATATGCGCTCCACACAATTGAATAGAGACGCCGTTGATTTTCTATGGGAATTGCAGAAATGACTTCTAAGCCTCAAAATAATGACTTTTTTTCCTAAGGTGGTAGGAATGAAACTCAGTGCGGGCTGGATGGGGTCCCCCCTGGGCACCGCAGACCTAAGCTTGTTTAACTCCTACCTCTTAAAGGGACCGAGAAAAAATGACCTTTTCTGCACTCCAATGTAAGTCAATGGGGCGATTTTTTGGCTATGTGCTAGAAATGAAATTCAGTGCGGATTGGATGACAGGCACCCTAGGCACCCAGGATCGGCTTTAGTTTCACGTGTATCTCTTAAGCCGGCAGAGAAAACCCACCTGATATGCGCTCCACACAATTGAATAGAGACGCCGTTGATTTTCTATGGGAATTGCAGAAATGACTTCTAAGCCTCAAAATAATGACTTTTTTTCCTAAGGTGGTAGGAATGAAACTCAGTGCGGGCTGGATGGGGTCCCCCCTGGGCACCGCAGACCTAAGCTTGTTTAACTCCTACCTCTTAAAGGGACCGAGAAAAAATGACCTTTTCTGCACTCCAATGTAAGTCAATGGGGCGATTTTTTGGCTATGTGCTAGAAATGAAATTCAGTGCGGATTGGATGACAGGCACCCTAGGCACCCAGGATCGGCTTTAGTTTCACGTGTATCTCTTAAGCCGGCAGAGAAAACCCACCTGATATGCGCTCCACACAATTGAATAGAGACGCCGTTGATTTTCTATGGGAATTGCAGAAATGACTTCTAAGCCTCAAAATAATGACTTTTTTTCCTAAGGTGGTAGGAATGAAACTCAGTGCGGGCTGGATGGGGTCCCCCCTGGGCACCGCAGACCTAAGCTTGTTTAACTCCTACCTCTTAAAGGGACCGAGAAAAAATGACCTTTTCTGCACTCCAATGTAAGTCAATGGGGCGATTTTTTGGCTATGTGCTAGAAATGAAATTCAGTGCGGATTGGATGACAGGCACCCTAGGCACCCAGGATCGGCTTTAGTTTCACGTGTATCTCTTAAGCCGGCAGAGAAAACCCACCTGATATGCGCTCCACACAATTGAATAGAGACGCCGTTGATTTTCTATGGGAATTGCAGAAATGACTTCTAAGCCTCAAAATAATGACTTTTTTTCCTAAGGTGGTAGGAATGAAACTCAGTGCGGGCTGGATGGGGTCCCCCCTGGGCACCGCAGACCTAAGCTTGTTTAACTCCTACCTCTTAAAGGGACCGAGAAAAAATGACCTTTTCTGCACTCCAATGTAAGTCAATGGGGCGATTTTTTGGCTATGTGCTAGAAATGAAATTCAGTGCGGATTGGATGACAGGCACCCTAGGCACCCAGGATCGGCTTTAGTTTCACGTGTATCTCTTAAGCCGGCAGAGAAAACCCACCTGATATGCGCTCCACACAATTGAATAGAGACGCCGTTGATTTTCTATGGGAATTGCAGAAATGACTTCTAAGCCTCAAAATAATGACTTTTTTTCCTAAGGTGGTAGGAATGAAACTCAGTGCGGGCTGGATGGGGTCCCCCCTGGGCACCGCAGACCTAAGCTTGTTTAACTCCTACCTCTTAAAGGGACCGAGAAAAAATGACCTTTTCTGCACTCCAATGTAAGTCAATGGGGCGATTTTTTGGCTATGTGCTAGAAATGAAATTCAGTGCGGATTGGATGACAGGCACCCTAGGCACCCAGGATCGGCTTTAGTTTCACGTGTATCTCTTAAGCCGGCAGAGAAAACCCACCTGATATGCGCTCCACACAATTGAATAGAGACGCCGTTGATTTTCTATGGGAATTGCAGAAATGACTTCTAAGCCTCAAAATAATGACTTTTTTTCCTAAGGTGGTAGGAATGAAACTCAGTGCGGGCTGGATGGGGTCCCCCCTGGGCACCGCAGACCTAAGCTTGTTTAACTCCTACCTCTTAAAGGGACCGAGAAAAAATGACCTTTTCTGCACTCCAATGTAAGTCAATGGGGCGATTTTTTGGCTATGTGCTAGAAATGAAATTCAGTGCGGATTGGATGACAGGCACCCTAGGCACCCAGGATCGGCTTTAGTTTCACGTGTATCTCTTAAGCCGGCAGAGAAAACCCACCTGATATGCGCTCCACACAATTGAATAGAGACGCCGTTGATTTTCTATGGGAATTGCAGAAATGACTTCTAAGCCTCAAAATAATGACTTTTTTTCCTAAGGTGGTAGGAATGAAACTCAGTGCGGGCTGGATGGGGTCCCCCCTGGGCACCGCAGACCTAAGCTTGTTTAACTCCTACCTCTTAAAGGGACCGAGAAAAAATGACCTTTTCTGCACTCCAATGTAAGTCAATGGGGCGATTTTTTGGCTATGTGCTAGAAATGAAATTCAGTGCGGATTGGATGACAGGCACCCTAGGCACCCAGGATCGGCTTTAGTTTCACGTGTATCTCTTAAGCCGGCAGAGAAAACCCACCTGATATGCGCTCCACACAATTGAATAGAGACGCCGTTGATTTTCTATGGGAATTGCAGAAATGACTTCTAAGCCTCAAAATAATGACTTTTTTTCCTAAGGTGGTAGGAATGAAACTCAGTGCGGGCTGGATGGGGTCCCCCCTGGGCACCGCAGACCTAAGCTTGTTTAACTCCTACCTCTTAAAGGGACCGAGAAAAAATGACCTTTTCTGCACTCCAATGTAAGTCAATGGGGCGATTTTTTGGCTATGTGCTAGAAATGAAATTCAGTGCGGATTGGATGACAGGCACCCTAGGCACCCAGGATCGGCTTTAGTTTCACGTGTATCTCTTAAGCCGGCAGAGAAAACCCACCTGATATGCGCTCCACACAATTGAATAGAGACGCCGTTGATTTTCTATGGGAATTGCAGAAATGACTTCTAAGCCTCAAAATAATGACTTTTTTTCCTAAGGTGGTAGGAATGAAACTCAGTGCGGGCTGGATGGGGTCCCCCCTGGGCACCGCAGACCTAAGCTTGTTTAACTCCTACCTCTTAAAGGGACCGAGAAAAAATGACCTTTTCTGCACTCCAATGTAAGTCAATGGGGCGATTTTTTGGCTATGTGCTAGAAATGAAATTCAGTGCGGATTGGATGACAGGCACCCTAGGCACCCAGGATCGGCTTTAGTTTCACGTGTATCTCTTAAGCCGGCAGAGAAAACCCACCTGATATGCGCTCCACACAATTGAATAGAGACGCCGTTGATTTTCTATGGGAATTGCAGAAATGACTTCTAAGCCTCAAAATAATGACTTTTTTTCCTAAGGTGGTAGGAATGAAACTCAGTGCGGGCTGGATGGGGTCCCCCCTGGGCACCGCAGACCTAAGCTTGTTTAACTCCTACCTCTTAAAGGGACCGAGAAAAAATGACCTTTTCTGCACTCCAATGTAAGTCAATGGGGCGATTTTTTGGCTATGTGCTAGAAATGAAATTCAGTGCGGATTGGATGACAGGCACCCTAGGCACCCAGGATCGGCTTTAGTTTCACGTGTATCTCTTAAGCCGGCAGAGAAAACCCACCTGATATGCGCTCCACACAATTGAATAGAGACGCCGTTGATTTTCTATGGGAATTGCAGAAATGACTTCTAAGCCTCAAAATAATGACTTTTTTTCCTAAGGTGGTAGGAATGAAACTCAGTGCGGGCTGGATGGGGTCCCCCCTGGGCACCGCAGACCTAAGCTTGTTTAACTCCTACCTCTTAAAGGGACCGAGAAAAAATGACCTTTTCTGCACTCCAATGTAAGTCAATGGGGCGATTTTTTGGCTATGTGCTAGAAATGAAATTCAGTGCGGATTGGATGACAGGCACCCTAGGCACCCAGGATCGGCTTTAGTTTCACGTGTATCTCTTAAGCCGGCAGAGAAAACCCACCTGATATGCGCTCCACACAATTGAATAGAGACGCCGTTGATTTTCTATGGGAATTGCAGAAATGACTTCTAAGCCTCAAAATAATGACTTTTTTTCCTAAGGTGGTAGGAATGAAACTCAGTGCGGGCTGGATGGGGTCCCCCCTGGGCACCGCAGACCTAAGCTTGTTTAACTCCTACCTCTTAAAGGGACCGAGAAAAAATGACCTTTTCTGCACTCCAATGTAAGTCAATGGGGCGATTTTTTGGCTATGTGCTAGAAATGAAATTCAGTGCGGATTGGATGACAGGCACCCTAGGCACCCAGGATCGGCTTTAGTTTCACGTGTATCTCTTAAGCCGGCAGAGAAAACCCACCTGATATGCGCTCCACACAATTGAATAGAGACGCCGTTGATTTTCTATGGGAATTGCAGAAATGACTTCTAAGCCTCAAAATAATGACTTTTTTTCCTAAGGTGGTAGGAATGAAACTCAGTGCGGGCTGGATGGGGTCCCCCCTGGGCACCGCAGACCTAAGCTTGTTTAACTCCTACCTCTTAAAGGGACCGAGAAAAAATGACCTTTTCTGCACTCCAATGTAAGTCAATGGGGCGATTTTTTGGCTATGTGCTAGAAATGAAATTCAGTGCGGATTGGATGACAGGCACCCTAGGCACCCAGGATCGGCTTTAGTTTCACGTGTATCTCTTAAGCCGGCAGAGAAAACCCACCTGATATGCGCTCCACACAATTGAATAGAGACGCCGTTGATTTTCTATGGGAATTGCAGAAATGACTTCTAAGCCTCAAAATAATGACTTTTTTTCCTAAGGTGGTAGGAATGAAACTCAGTGCGGGCTGGATGGGGTCCCCCCTGGGCACCGCAGACCTAAGCTTGTTTAACTCCTACCTCTTAAAGGGACCGAGAAAAAATGACCTTTTCTGCACTAAGTCAATGGGGCGATTTTTTGGCTATGTGCTAGAAATGAAATTCAGTGCGGATTGGATGACAGGCACCCTAGGCACCCAGGATCGGCTTTAGTTTCACGTGTATCTCTTAAGCCGGCAGAGAAAACCAACAAAATTGAATGAGACGCCTGATTTTCTATGGGAATTGCAGAAATGACCCTAATGACTTTCCTAAGGTGGTAGTGACTCAGTGCGGGCTGGATTTCCTGGGCACCGCAGACCTAAGCTTGTTTAACTTACCTTTAATAGAAAAAATTTTTTCTGAATAAGTCAACGCTTGGCTGCTAAATTCAATTGACATTCACCCCTAGGGTCATTTTTAGTTTGGTTTTCTAAGCCCAGAGAAAATCAGGCGCTCCAACAATTGAATGGAGACGCCTGATTTTCTATGGAAGAAATGACTTCTAAAAAAATCCTTTAGGGTGGTGGATAAACTGTTTTCTGCACCGATAAACATTAACTCCAAGCTTGTGCACTCCAATGTAAATTTAAGAATGAAATTCAGTGCGGATTGGATGACAGGCACCCTAGGCACCCAGGATCGGCTTTAGTTTCACGTGTATCTCTTAAGCCGGCAGAGAAAACCCACCTGATATGCGCTCCACACAATTGAATAGAGACGCCGTTGATTTTCTATGGGAATTGCAGAAATGACTTCTAAGCCTCAAAATAATGACTTTTTTTCCTAAGGTGGTAGGAATGAAACTCAGTGCGGGCTGGATGGGGTCCCCCCTGGGCACCGCAGACCTAAGCTTGTTTAACTCCTACCTCTTAAAGGGACCGAGAAAAAATGACCTTTTCTGCACTCCAATGTAAGTCAATGGGGCGATTTTTTGGCTATGTGCTAGAAATGAAATTCAGTGCGGATTGGATGACAGGCACCCTAGGCACCCAGGATCGGCTTTAGTTTCACGTGTATCTCTTAAGCCGGCAGAGAAAATCCACCTGATATGCGCTCCACACAATTGAATAGAGACGCCGTTGATTTTCTATGGGAATTGCAGAAATGACTTCTAAGCCTCAAAATAATGACTTTTTTTCCTAAGGTGGTAGGAATGAACTCAGTGCGGGCTGGATGGGGTCCCCCCTGGGCACCGCAGACCTAAGCTTGTTTAACTCCTACCTCTTAAAGGGAGGTCTGCGGTGCCCAGGGGGGACCCCATCCAGCCCGCACTGAGTTTCATTCCTACCACCTTAGGAAAAAAAGTCATTATTTTGAGGCTTAGAAGTCATTTCTGCAATTCCCATAGAAAATCAACGGCGTCTCTATTCAATTGTGTGGAGCGCATATCAGGTGGGTTTTCTCTGCCGGCTTAAGAGATACACGTGAAACTAAAGCCGATCCTGGGTGCCTAGGGTGCCTGTCATCCAATCCGCACTGAATTTCATTTCTAGCACATAGCCAAAAAATCGCCCCATTGACTTACATTGGAGTGCAGAAAAGGTCATTTTTTCTCGGTCCCTTTAAGAGGTAGGAGTTAAACAAGCTTAGGTCTGCGGTGCCCAGGGGGGACCCCATCCAGCCCGCACTGAGTTTCATTCCTACCACCTTAGGAAAAAAAGTCATTATTTTGAGGCTTAGAAGTCATTTCTGCAATTCCCATAGAAAATCAACGGCGTCTCTATTCAATTGTGTGGAGCGCATATCAGGTGGGTTTTCTCTGCCGGCTTAAGAGATACACGTGAAACTAAAGCCGATCCTGGGTGCCTAGGGTGCCTGTCATCCAATCCGCACTGAATTTCATTTCTAGCACATAGCCAAAAAATCGCCCCATTGACTTACATTGGAGTGCAGAAAAGGTCATTTTTTCTCGGTCCCTTTAAGAGGTAGGAGTTAAACAAGCTTAGGTCTGCGGTGCCCAGGGGGACCCCATCCAGCCCGCACTGAGTTTCATTCCTACCACCTTAGGAAAAAAAGTCATTATTTTGAGGCTTAGAAGTCATTTCTGCAATTCCCATAGAAAATCAACGGCGTCTCTATTCAATTGTGTGGAGCGCATATCAGGTGGGTTTTCTCTGCCGGCTTAAGAGATACACGTGAAACTAAAGCCGATCCTGGGTGCCTAGGGTGCCTGTCATCCAATCCGCACTGAATTTCATTTCTAGCACATAGCCAAAAAATCGCCCCATTGACTTACATTGGAGTGCAGAAAAGGTCATTTTTTCTCGGTCCCTTTAAGAGGTAGGAGTTAAACAAGCTTAGGTCTGCGGTGCCCAGGGGGGACCCCATCCAGCCCGCACTGAGTTTCATTCCTACCACCTTAGGAAAAAAAGTCATTATTTTGAGGCTTAGAAGTCATTTCTGCAATTCCCATAGAAAATCAACGGCGTCTCTATTCAATTGTGTGGAGCGCATATCAGGTGGGTTTTCTCTGCCGGCTTAAGAGATACACGTGAAACTAAAGCCGATCCTGGGTGCCTAGGGTGCCTGTCATCCAATCCGCACTGAATTTCATTTCTAGCACATAGCCAAAAAATCGCCCCATTGACTTACATTGGAGTGCAGAAAAGGTCATTTTTTCTCGGTCCCTTTAAGAGGTAGGAGTTAAACAAGCTTAGGTCTGCGGTGCCCAGGGGGGACCCCATCCAGCCCGCACTGAGTTTCATTCCTACCACCTTAGGAAAAAAAGTCATTATTTTGAGGCTTAGAAGTCATTTCTGCAATTCCCATAGAAAATCAACGGCGTCTCTATTCAATTGTGTGGAGCGCATATCAGGTGGGTTTTCTCTGCCGGCTTAAGAGATACACGTGAAACTAAAGCCGATCCTGGGTGCCTAGGGTGCCTGTCATCCAATCCGCACTGAATTTCATTTCTAGCACATAGCCAAAAAATCGCCCCATTGACTTACATTGGAGTGCAGAAAAGGTCATTTTTTCTCGGTCCCTTTAAGAGGTAGGAGTTAAACAAGCTTAGGTCTGCGGTGCCCAGGGGGGACCCCATCCAGCCCGCACTGAGTTTCATTCCTACCACCTTAGGAAAAAAAGTCATTATTTTGAGGCTTAGAAGTCATTTCTGCAATTCCCATAGAAAATCAACGGCGTCTCTATTCAATTGTGTGGAGCGCATATCAGGTGGGTTTTCTCTGCCGGCTTAAGAGATACACGTGAAACTAAAGCCGATCCTGGGTGCCTAGGGTGCCTGTCATCCAATCCGCACTGAATTTCATTTCTAGCACATAGCCAAAAAATCGCCCCATTGACTTACATTGGAGTGCAGAAAAGGTCATTTTTTCTCGGTCCCTTTAAGAGGTAGGAGTTAAACAAGCTTAGGTCTGCGGTGCCCAGGGGGGACCCCATCCAGCCCGCACTGAGTTTCATTCCTACCACCTTAGGAAAAAAAGTCATTATTTTGAGGCTTAGAAGTCATTTCTGCAATTCCCATAGAAAATCAACGGCGTCTCTATTCAATTGTGTGGAGCGCATATCAGGTGGGTTTTCTCTGCCGGCTTAAGAGATACACGTGAAACTAAAGCCGATCCTGGGTGCCTAGGGTGCCTGTCATCCAATCCGCACTGAATTTCATTTCTAGCACATAGCCAAAAAATCGCCCCATTGACTTACATTGGAGTGCAGAAAAGGTCATTTTTTCTCGGTCCCTTTAAGAGGTAGGAGTTAAACAAGCTTAGGTCTGCGGTGCCCAGGGGGGACCCCATCCAGCCCGCACTGAGTTTCATTCCTACCACCTTAGGAAAAAAAGTCATTATTTTGAGGCTTAGAAGTCATTTCTGCAATTCCCATAGAAAATCAACGGCGTCTCTATTCAATTGTGTGGAGCGCATATCAGGTGGGTTTTCTCTGCCGGCTTAAGAGATACACGTGAAACTAAAGCCGATCCTGGGTGCCTAGGGTGCCTGTCATCCAATCCGCACTGAATTTCATTTCTAGCACATAGCCAAAAAATCGCCCCATTGACTTACATTGGAGTGCAGAAAAGGTCATTTTTTCTCGGTCCCTTTAAGAGGTAGGAGTTAAACAAGCTTAGGTCTGCGGTGCCCAGGGGGGACCCCATCCAGCCCGCACTGAGTTTCATTCCTACCACCTTAGGAAAAAAAGTCATTATTTTGAGGCTTAGAAGTCATTTCTGCAATTCCCATAGAAAATCAACGGCGTCTCTATTCAATTGTGTGGAGCGCATATCAGGTGGGTTTTCTCTGCCGGCTTAAGAGATACACGTGAAACTAAAGCCGATCCTGGGTGCCTAGGGTGCCTGTCATCCAATCCGCACTGAATTTCATTTCTAGCACATAGCCAAAAAATCGCCCCATTGACTTACATTGGAGTGCAGAAAAGGTCATTTTTTCTCGGTCCCTTTAAGAGGTAGGAGTTAAACAAGCTTAGGTCTGCGGTGCCCAGGGGGGACCCCATCCAGCCCGCACTGAGTTTCATTCCTACCACCTTAGGAAAAAAAGTCATTATTTTGAGGCTTAGAAGTCATTTCTGCAATTCCCATAGAAAATCAACGGCGTCTCTATTCAATTGTGTGGAGCGCATATCAGGTGGGTTTTCTCTGCCGGCTTAAGAGATACACGTGAAACTAAAGCCGATCCTGGGTGCCTAGGGTGCCTGTCATCCAATCCGCACTGAATTTCATTTCTAGCACATAGCCAAAAAATCGCCCCATTGACTTACATTGGAGTGCAGAAAAGGTCATTTTTTCTCGGTCCCTTTAAGAGGTAGGAGTTAAACAAGCTTAGGTCTGCGGTGCCCAGGGGGGACCCCATCCAGCCCGCACTGAGTTTCATTCCTACCACCTTAGGAAAAAAAGTCATTATTTTGAGGCTTAGAAGTCATTTCTGCAATTCCCATAGAAAATCAACGGCGTCTCTATTCAATTGTGTGGAGCGCATATCAGGTGGGTTTTCTCTGCCGGCTTAAGAGATACACGTGAAACTAAAGCCGATCCTGGGTGCCTAGGGTGCCTGTCATCCAATCCGCACTGAATTTCATTTCTAGCACATAGCCAAAAAATCGCCCCATTGACTTACATTGGAGTGCAGAAAAGGTCATTTTTTCTCGGTCCCTTTAAGAGGTAGGAGTTAAACAAGCTTAGGTCTGCGGTGCCCAGGGGGGACCCCATCCAGCCCGCACTGAGTTTCATTCCTACCACCTTAGGAAAAAAAGTCATTATTTTGAGGCTTAGAAGTCATTTCTGCAATTCCCATAGAAAATCAACGGCGTCTCTATTCAATTGTGTGGAGCGCATATCAGGTGGGTTTTCTCTGCCGGCTTAAGAGATACACGTGAAACTAAAGCCGATCCTGGGTGCCTAGGGTGCCTGTCATCCAATCCGCACTGAATTTCATTTCTAGCACATAGCCAAAAAATCGCCCCATTGACTTACATTGGAGTGCAGAAAAGGTCATTTTTTCTCGGTCCCTTTAAGAGGTAGGAGTTAAACAAGCTTAGGTCTGCGGTGCCCAGGGGGGACCCCATCCAGCCCGCACTGAGTTTCATTCCTACCACCTTAGGAAAAAAAGTCATTATTTTGAGGCTTAGAAGTCATTTCTGCAATTCCCATAGAAAATCAACGGCGTCTCTATTCAATTGTGTGGAGCGCATATCAGGTGGGTTTTCTCTGCCGGCTTAAGAGATACACGTGAAACTAAAGCCGATCCTGGGTGCCTAGGGTGCCTGTCATCCAATCCGCACTGAATTTCATTTCTAGCACATAGCCAAAAAATCGCCCCATTGACTTACATTGGAGTGCAGAAAAGGTCATTTTTTCTCGGTCCCTTTAAGAGGTAGGAGTTAAACAAGCTTAGGTCTGCGGTGCCCAGGGGGGACCCCATCCAGCCCGCACTGAGTTTCATTCCTACCACCTTAGGAAAAAAAGTCATTATTTTGAGGCTTAGAAGTCATTTCTGCAATTCCCATAGAAAATCAACGGCGTCTCTATTCAATTGTGTGGAGCGCATATCAGGTGGGTTTTCTCTGCCGGCTTAAGAGATACACGTGAAACTAAAGCCGATCCTGGGTGCCTAGGGTGCCTGTCATCCAATCCGCACTGAATTTCATTTCTAGCACATAGCCAAAAAATCGCCCCATTGACTTACATTGGAGTGCAGAAAAGGTCATTTTTTCTCGGTCCCTTTAAGAGGTAGGAGTTAAACAAGCTTAGGTCTGCGGTGCCCAGGGGGGACCCCATCCAGCCCGCACTGAGTTTCATTCCTACCACCTTAGGAAAAAAAGTCATTATTTTGAGGCTTAGAAGTCATTTCTGCAATTCCCATAGAAAATCAACGGCGTCTCTATTCAATTGTGTGGAGCGCATATCAGGTGGGTTTTCTCTGCCGGCTTAAGAGATACACGTGAAACTAAAGCCGATCCTGGGTGCCTAGGGTGCCTGTCATCCAATCCGCACTGAATTTCATTTCTAGCACATAGCCAAAAAATCGCCCCATTGACTTACATTGGAGTGCAGAAAAGGTCATTTTTTCTCGGTCCCTTTAAGAGGTAGGAGTTAAACAAGCTTAGGTCTGCGGTGCCCAGGGGGGACCCCATCCAGCCCGCACTGAGTTTCATTCCTACCACCTTAGGAAAAAAAGTCATTATTTTGAGGCTTAGAAGTCATTTCTGCAATTCCCATAGAAAATCAACGGCGTCTCTATTCAATTGTGTGGAGCGCATATCAGGTGGGTTTTCTCTGCCGGCTTAAGAGATACACGTGAAACTAAAGCCGATCCTGGGTGCCTAGGGTGCCTGTCATCCAATCCGCACTGAATTTCATTTCTAGCACATAGCCAAAAAATCGCCCCATTGACTTACATTGGAGTGCAGAAAAGGTCATTTTTTCTCGGTCCCTTTAAGAGGTAGGAGTTAAACAAGCTTAGGTCTGCGGTGCCCAGGGGGGACCCCATCCAGCCCGCACTGAGTTTCATTCCTACCACCTTAGGAAAAAAAGTCATTATTTTGAGGCTTAGAAGTCATTTCTGCAATTCCCATAGAAAATCAACGGCGTCTCTATTCAATTGTGTGGAGCGCATATCAGGTGGGTTTTCTCTGCCGGCTTAAGAGATACACGTGAAACTAAAGCCGATCCTGGGTGCCTAGGGTGCCTGTCATCCAATCCGCACTGAATTTCATTTCTAGCACATAGCCAAAAAATCGCCCCATTGACTTACATTGGAGTGCAGAAAAGGTCATTTTTTCTCGGTCCCTTTAAGAGGTAGGAGTTAAACAAGCTTAGGTCTGCGGTGCCCAGGGGGGACCCCATCCAGCCCGCACTGAGTTTCATTCCTACCACCTTAGGAAAAAAAGTCATTATTTTGAGGCTTAGAAGTCATTTCTGCAATTCCCATAGAAAATCAACGGCGTCTCTATTCAATTGTGTGGAGCGCATATCAGGTGGGTTTTCTCTGCCGGCTTAAGAGATACACGTGAAACTAAAGCCGATCCTGGGTGCCTAGGGTGCCTGTCATCCAATCCGCACTGAATTTCATTTCTAGCACATAGCCAAAAAATCGCCCCATTGACTTACATTGGAGTGCAGAAAAGGTCATTTTTTCTCGGTCCCTTTAAGAGGTAGGAGTTAAACAAGCTTAGGTCTGCGGTGCCCAGGGGGGACCCCATCCAGCCCGCACTGAGTTTCATTCCTACCACCTTAGGAAAAAAAGTCATTATTTTGAGGCTTAGAAGTCATTTCTGCAATTCCCATAGAAAATCAACGGCGTCTCTATTCAATTGTGTGGAGCGCATATCAGGTGGGTTTTCTCTGCCGGCTTAAGAGATACACGTGAAACTAAAGCCGATCCTGGGTGCCTAGGGTGCCTGTCATCCAATCCGCACTGAATTTCATTTCTAGCACATAGCCAAAAAATCGCCCCATTGACTTACATTGGAGTGCAGAAAAGGTCATTTTTTCTCGGTCCCTTTAAGAGGTAGGAGTTAAACAAGCTTAGGTCTGCGGTGCCCAGGGGGGACCCCATCCAGCCCGCACTGAGTTTCATTCCTACCACCTTAGGAAAAAAAGTCATTATTTTGAGGCTTAGAAGTCATTTCTGCAATTCCCATAGAAAATCAACGGCGTCTCTATTCAATTGTGTGGAGCGCATATCAGGTGGGTTTTCTCTGCCGGCTTAAGAGATACACGTGAAACTAAAGCCGATCCTGGGTGCCTAGGGTGCCTGTCATCCAATCCGCACTGAATTTCATTTCTAGCACATAGCCAAAAAATCGCCCCATTGACTTACATTGGAGTGCAGAAAAGGTCATTTTTTCTCGGTCCCTTTAAGAGGTAGGAGTTAAACAAGCTTAGGTCTGCGGTGCCCAGGGGGGACCCCATCCAGCCCGCACTGAGTTTCATTCCTACCACCTTAGGAAAAAAAGTCATTATTTTGAGGCTTAGAAGTCATTTCTGCAATTCCCATAGAAAATCAACGGCGTCTCTATTCAATTGTGTGGAGCGCATATCAGGTGGGTTTTCTCTGCCGGCTTAAGAGATACACGTGAAACTAAAGCCGATCCTGGGTGCCTAGGGTGCCTGTCATCCAATCCGCACTGAATTTCATTTCTAGCACATAGCCAAAAAATCGCCCCATTGACTTACATTGGAGTGCAGAAAAGGTCATTTTTTCTCGGTCCCTTTAAGAGGTAGGAGTTAAACAAGCTTAGGTCTGCGGTGCCCAGGGGGGACCCCATCCAGCCCGCACTGAGTTTCATTCCTACCACCTTAGGAAAAAAAGTCATTATTTTGAGGCTTAGAAGTCATTTCTGCAATTCCCATAGAAAATCAACGGCGTCTCTATTCAATTGTGTGGAGCGCATATCAGGTGGGTTTTCTCTGCCGGCTTAAGAGATACACGTGAAACTAAAGCCGATCCTGGGTGCCTAGGGTGCCTGTCATCCAATCCGCACTGAATTTCATTTCTAGCACATAGCCAAAAAATCGCCCCATTGACTTACATTGGAGTGCAGAAAAGGTCATTTTTTCTCGGTCCCTTTAAGAGGTAGGAGTTAAACAAGCTTAGGTCTGCGGTGCCCAGGGGGGACCCCATCCAGCCCGCACTGAGTTTCATTCCTACCACCTTAGGAAAAAAAGTCATTATTTTGAGGCTTAGAAGTCATTTCTGCAATTCCCATAGAAAATCAACGGCGTCTCTATTCAATTGTGTGGAGCGCATATCAGGTGGGTTTTCTCTGCCGGCTTAAGAGATACACGTGAAACTAAAGCCGATCCTGGGTGCCTAGGGTGCCTGTCATCCAATCCGCACTGAATTTCATTTCTAGCACATAGCCAAAAAATCGCCCCATTGACTTACATTGGAGTGCAGAAAAGGTCATTTTTTCTCGGTCCCTTTAAGAGGTAGGAGTTAAACAAGCTTAGGTCTGCGGTGCCCAGGGGGGACCCCATCCAGCCCGCACTGAGTTTCATTCCTACCACCTTAGGAAAAAAAGTCATTATTTTGAGGCTTAGAAGTCATTTCTGCAATTCCCATAGAAAATCAACGGCGTCTCTATTCAATTGTGTGGAGCGCATATCAGGTGGGTTTTCTCTGCCGGCTTAAGAGATACACGTGAAACTAAAGCCGATCCTGGGTGCCTAGGGTGCCTGTCATCCAATCCGCACTGAATTTCATTTCTAGCACATAGCCAAAAAATCGCCCCATTGACTTACATTGGAGTGCAGAAAAGGTCATTTTTTCTCGGTCCCTTTAAGAGGTAGGAGTTAAACAAGCTTAGGTCTGCGGTGCCCAGGGGGGACCCCATCCAGCCCGCACTGAGTTTCATTCCTACCACCTTAGGAAAAAAAGTCATTATTTTGAGGCTTAGAAGTCATTTCTGCAATTCCCATAGAAAATCAACGGCGTCTCTATTCAATTGTGTGGAGCGCATATCAGGTGGGTTTTCTCTGCCGGCTTAAGAGATACACGTGAAACTAAAGCCGATCCTGGGTGCCTAGGGTGCCTGTCATCCAATCCGCACTGAATTTCATTTCTAGCACATAGCCAAAAAATCGCCCCATTGACTTACATTGGAGTGCAGAAAAGGTCATTTTTTCTCGGTCCCTTTAAGAGGTAGGAGTTAAACAAGCTTAGGTCTGCGGTGCCCAGGGGGGACCCCATCCAGCCCGCACTGAGTTTCATTCCTACCACCTTAGGAAAAAAAGTCATTATTTTGAGGCTTAGAAGTCATTTCTGCAATTCCCATAGAAAATCAACGGCGTCTCTATTCAATTGTGTGGAGCGCATATCAGGTGGGTTTTCTCTGCCGGCTTAAGAGATACACGTGAAACTAAAGCCGATCCTGGGTGCCTAGGGTGCCTGTCATCCAATCCGCACTGAATTTCATTTCTAGCACATAGCCAAAAAATCGCCCCATTGACTTACATTGGAGTGCAGAAAAGGTCATTTTTTCTCGGTCCCTTTAAGAGGTAGGAGTTAAACAAGCTTAGGTCTGCGGTGCCCAGGGGGGACCCCATCCAGCCCGCACTGAGTTTCATTCCTACCACCTTAGGAAAAAAAGTCATTATTTTGAGGCTTAGAAGTCATTTCTGCAATTCCCATAGAAAATCAACGGCGTCTCTATTCAATTGTGTGGAGCGCATATCAGGTGGGTTTTCTCTGCCGGCTTAAGAGATACACGTGAAACTAAAGCCGATCCTGGGTGCCTAGGGTGCCTGTCATCCAATCCGCACTGAATTTCATTTCTAGCACATAGCCAAAAAATCGCCCCATTGACTTACATTGGAGTGCAGAAAAGGTCATTTTTTCTCGGTCCCTTTAAGAGGTAGGAGTTAAACAAGCTTAGGTCTGCGGTGCCCAGGGGGGACCCCATCCAGCCCGCACTGAGTTTCATTCCTACCACCTTAGGAAAAAAAGTCATTATTTTGAGGCTTAGAAGTCATTTCTGCAATTCCCATAGAAAATCAACGGCGTCTCTATTCAATTGTGTGGAGCGCATATCAGGTGGGTTTTCTCTGCCGGCTTAAGAGATACACGTGAAACTAAAGCCGATCCTGGGTGCCTAGGGTGCCTGTCATCCAATCCGCACTGAATTTCATTTCTAGCACATAGCCAAAAAATCGCCCCATTGACTTACATTGGAGTGCAGAAAAGGTCATTTTTTCTCGGTCCCTTTAAGAGGTAGGAGTTAAACAAGCTTAGGTCTGCGGTGCCCAGGGGGGACCCCATCCAGCCCGCACTGAGTTTCATTCCTACCACCTTAGGAAAAAAAGTCATTATTTTGAGGCTTAGAAGTCATTTCTGCAATTCCCATAGAAAATCAACGGCGTCTCTATTCAATTGTGTGGAGCGCATATCAGGTGGGTTTTCTCTGCCGGCTTAAGAGATACACGTGAAACTAAAGCCGATCCTGGGTGCCTAGGGTGCCTGTCATCCAATCCGCACTGAATTTCATTTCTAGCACATAGCCAAAAAATCGCCCCATTGACTTACATTGGAGTGCAGAAAAGGTCATTTTTTCTCGGTCCCTTTAAGAGGTAGGAGTTAAACAAGCTTAGGTCTGCGGTGCCCAGGGGGGACCCCATCCAGCCCGCACTGAGTTTCATTCCTACCACCTTAGGAAAAAAAGTCATTATTTTGAGGCTTAGAAGTCATTTCTGCAATTCCCATAGAAAATCAACGGCGTCTCTATTCAATTGTGTGGAGCGCATATCAGGTGGGTTTTCTCTGCCGGCTTAAGAGATACACGTGAAACTAAAGCCGATCCTGGGTGCCTAGGGTGCCTGTCATCCAATCCGCACTGAATTTCATTTCTAGCACATAGCCAAAAAATCGCCCCATTGACTTACATTGGAGTGCAGAAAAGGTCATTTTTTCTCGGTCCCTTTAAGAGGTAGGAGTTAAACAAGCTTAGGTCTGCGGTGCCCAGGGGGGACCCCATCCAGCCCGCACTGAGTTTCATTCCTACCACCTTAGGAAAAAAAGTCATTATTTTGAGGCTTAGAAGTCATTTCTGCAATTCCCATAGAAAATCAACGGCGTCTCTATTCAATTGTGTGGAGCGCATATCAGGTGGGTTTTCTCTGCCGGCTTAAGAGATACACGTGAAACTAAAGCCGATCCTGGGTGCCTAGGGTGCCTGTCATCCAATCCGCACTGAATTTCATTTCTAGCACATAGCCAAAAAATCGCCCCATTGACTTACATTGGAGTGCAGAAAAGGTCATTTTTTCTCGGTCCCTTTAAGAGGTAGGAGTTAAACAAGCTTAGGTCTGCGGTGCCCAGGGGGGACCCCATCCAGCCCGCACTGAGTTTCATTCCTACCACCTTAGGAAAAAAAGTCATTATTTTGAGGCTTAGAAGTCATTTCTGCAATTCCCATAGAAAATCAACGGCGTCTCTATTCAATTGTGTGGAGCGCATATCAGGTGGGTTTTCTCTGCCGGCTTAAGAGATACACGTGAAACTAAAGCCGATCCTGGGTGCCTAGGGTGCCTGTCATCCAATCCGCACTGAATTTCATTTCTAGCACATAGCCAAAAAATCGCCCCATTGACTTACATTGGAGTGCAGAAAAGGTCATTTTTTCTCGGTCCCTTTAAGAGGTAGGAGTTAAACAAGCTTAGGTCTGCGGTGCCCAGGGGGGACCCCATCCAGCCCGCACTGAGTTTCATTCCTACCACCTTAGGAAAAAAAGTCATTATTTTGAGGCTTAGAAGTCATTTCTGCAATTCCCATAGAAAATCAACGGCGTCTCTATTCAATTGTGTGGAGCGCATATCAGGTGGGTTTTCTCTGCCGGCTTAAGAGATACACGTGAAACTAAAGCCGATCCTGGGTGCCTAGGGTGCCTGTCATCCAATCCGCACTGAATTTCATTTCTAGCACATAGCCAAAAAATCGCCCCATTGACTTACATTGGAGTGCAGAAAAGGTCATTTTTTCTCGGTCCCTTTAAGAGGTAGGAGTTAAACAAGCTTAGGTCTGCGGTGCCCAGGGGGGACCCCATCCAGCCCGCACTGAGTTTCATTCCTACCACCTTAGGAAAAAAAGTCATTATTTTGAGGCTTAGAAGTCATTTCTGCAATTCCCATAGAAAATCAACGGCGTCTCTATTCAATTGTGTGGAGCGCATATCAGGTGGGTTTTCTCTGCCGGCTTAAGAGATACACGTGAAACTAAAGCCGATCCTGGGTGCCTAGGGTGCCTGTCATCCAATCCGCACTGAATTTCATTTCTAGCACATAGCCAAAAAATCGCCCCATTGACTTACATTGGAGTGCAGAAAAGGTCATTTTTTCTCGGTCCCTTTAAGAGGTAGGAGTTAAACAAGCTTAGGTCTGCGGTGCCCAGGGGGGACCCCATCCAGCCCGCACTGAGTTTCATTCCTACCACCTTAGGAAAAAAAGTCATTATTTTGAGGCTTAGAAGTCATTTCTGCAATTCCCATAGAAAATCAACGGCGTCTCTATTCAATTGTGTGGAGCGCATATCAGGTGGGTTTTCTCTGCCGGCTTAAGAGATACACGTGAAACTAAAGCCGATCCTGGGTGCCTAGGGTGCCTGTCATCCAATCCGCACTGAATTTCATTTCTAGCACATAGCCAAAAAATCGCCCCATTGACTTACATTGGAGTGCAGAAAAGGTCATTTTTTCTCGGTCCCTTTAAGAGGTAGGAGTTAAACAAGCTTAGGTCTGCGGTGCCCAGGGGGGACCCCATCCAGCCCGCACTGAGTTTCATTCCTACCACCTTAGGAAAAAAAGTCATTATTTTGAGGCTTAGAAGTCATTTCTGCAATTCCCATAGAAAATCAACGGCGTCTCTATTCAATTGTGTGGAGCGCATATCAGGTGGGTTTTCTCTGCCGGCTTAAGAGATACACGTGAAACTAAAGCCGATCCTGGGTGCCTAGGGTGCCTGTCATCCAATCCGCACTGAATTTCATTTCTAGCACATAGCCAAAAAATCGCCCCATTGACTTACATTGGAGTGCAGAAAAGGTCATTTTTTCTCGGTCCCTTTAAGAGGTAGGAGTTAAACAAGCTTAGGTCTGCGGTGCCCAGGGGGGACCCCATCCAGCCCGCACTGAGTTTCATTCCTACCACCTTAGGAAAAAAAGTCATTATTTTGAGGCTTAGAAGTCATTTCTGCAATTCCCATAGAAAATCAACGGCGTCTCTATTCAATTGTGTGGAGCGCATATCAGGTGGGTTTTCTCTGCCGGCTTAAGAGATACACGTGAAACTAAAGCCGATCCTGGGTGCCTAGGGTGCCTGTCATCCAATCCGCACTGAATTTCATTTCTAGCACATAGCCAAAAAATCGCCCCATTGACTTACATTGGAGTGCAGAAAAGGTCATTTTTTCTCGGTCCCTTTAAGAGGTAGGAGTTAAACAAGCTTAGGTCTGCGGTGCCCAGGGGGGACCCCATCCAGCCCGCACTGAGTTTCATTCCTACCACCTTAGGAAAAAAAGTCATTATTTTGAGGCTTAGAAGTCATTTCTGCAATTCCCATAGAAAATCAACGGCGTCTCTATTCAATTGTGTGGAGCGCATATCAGGTGGGTTTTCTCTGCCGGCTTAAGAGATACACGTGAAACTAAAGCCGATCCTGGGTGCCTAGGGTGCCTGTCATCCAATCCGCACTGAATTTCATTTCTAGCACATAGCCAAAAAATCGCCCCATTGACTTACATTGGAGTGCAGAAAAGGTCATTTTTTCTCGGTCCCTTTAAGAGGTAGGAGTTAAACAAGCTTAGGTCTGCGGTGCCCAGGGGGGACCCCATCCAGCCCGCACTGAGTTTCATTCCTACCACCTTAGGAAAAAAAGTCATTATTTTGAGGCTTAGAAGTCATTTCTGCAATTCCCATAGAAAATCAACGGCGTCTCTATTCAATTGTGTGGAGCGCATATCAGGTGGGTTTTCTCTGCCGGCTTAAGAGATACACGTGAAACTAAAGCCGATCCTGGGTGCCTAGGGTGCCTGTCATCCAATCCGCACTGAATTTCATTTCTAGCACATAGCCAAAAAATCGCCCCATTGACTTACATTGGAGTGCAGAAAAGGTCATTTTTTCTCGGTCCCTTTAAGAGGTAGGAGTTAAACAAGCTTAGGTCTGCGGTGCCCAGGGGGGACCCCATCCAGCCCGCACTGAGTTTCATTCCTACCACCTTAGGAAAAAAAGTCATTATTTTGAGGCTTAGAAGTCATTTCTGCAATTCCCATAGAAAATCAACGGCGTCTCTATTCAATTGTGTGGAGCGCATATCAGGTGGGTTTTCTCTGCCGGCTTAAGAGATACACGTGAAACTAAAGCCGATCCTGGGTGCCTAGGGTGCCTGTCATCCAATCCGCACTGAATTTCATTTCTAGCACATAGCCAAAAAATCGCCCCATTGACTTACATTGGAGTGCAGAAAAGGTCATTTTTTCTCGGTCCCTTTAAGAGGTAGGAGTTAAACAAGCTTAGGTCTGCGGTGCCCAGGGGGGACCCCATCCAGCCCGCACTGAGTTTCATTCCTACCACCTTAGGAAAAAAAGTCATTATTTTGAGGCTTAGAAGTCATTTCTGCAATTCCCATAGAAAATCAACGGCGTCTCTATTCAATTGTGTGGAGCGCATATCAGGTGGGTTTTCTCTGCCGGCTTAAGAGATACACGTGAAACTAAAGCCGATCCTGGGTGCCTAGGGTGCCTGTCATCCAATCCGCACTGAATTTCATTTCTAGCACATAGCCAAAAAATCGCCCCATTGACTTACATTGGAGTGCAGAAAAGGTCATTTTTTCTCGGTCCCTTTAAGAGGTAGGAGTTAAACAAGCTTAGGTCTGCGGTGCCCAGGGGGGACCCCATCCAGCCCGCACTGAGTTTCATTCCTACCACCTTAGGAAAAAAAGTCATTATTTTGAGGCTTAGAAGTCATTTCTGCAATTCCCATAGAAAATCAACGGCGTCTCTATTCAATTGTGTGGAGCGCATATCAGGTGGGTTTTCTCTGCCGGCTTAAGAGATACACGTGAAACTAAAGCCGATCCTGGGTGCCTAGGGTGCCTGTCATCCAATCCGCACTGAATTTCATTTCTAGCACATAGCCAAAAAATCGCCCCATTGACTTACATTGGAGTGCAGAAAAGGTCATTTTTTCTCGGTCCCTTTAAGAGGTAGGAGTTAAACAAGCTTAGGTCTGCGGTGCCCAGGGGGGACCCCATCCAGCCCGCACTGAGTTTCATTCCTACCACCTTAGGAAAAAAAGTCATTATTTTGAGGCTTAGAAGTCATTTCTGCAATTCCCATAGAAAATCAACGGCGTCTCTATTCAATTGTGTGGAGCGCATATCAGGTGGGTTTTCTCTGCCGGCTTAAGAGATACACGTGAAACTAAAGCCGATCCTGGGTGCCTAGGGTGCCTGTCATCCAATCCGCACTGAATTTCATTTCTAGCACATAGCCAAAAAATCGCCCCATTGACTTACATTGGAGTGCAGAAAAGGTCATTTTTTCTCGGTCCCTTTAAGAGGTAGGAGTTAAACAAGCTTAGGTCTGCGGTGCCCAGGGGGGACCCCATCCAGCCCGCACTGAGTTTCATTCCTACCACCTTAGGAAAAAAAGTCATTATTTTGAGGCTTAGAAGTCATTTCTGCAATTCCCATAGAAAATCAACGGCGTCTCTATTCAATTGTGTGGAGCGCATATCAGGTGGGTTTTCTCTGCCGGCTTAAGAGATACACGTGAAACTAAAGCCGATCCTGGGTGCCTAGGGTGCCTGTCATCCAATCCGCACTGAATTTCATTTCTAGCACATAGCCAAAAAATCGCCCCATTGACTTACATTGGAGTGCAGAAAAGGTCATTTTTTCTCGGTCCCTTTAAGAGGTAGGAGTTAAACAAGCTTAGGTCTGCGGTGCCCAGGGGGGACCCCATCCAGCCCGCACTGAGTTTCATTCCTACCACCTTAGGAAAAAAAGTCATTATTTTGAGGCTTAGAAGTCATTTCTGCAATTCCCATAGAAAATCAACGGCGTCTCTATTCAATTGTGTGGAGCGCATATCAGGTGGGTTTTCTCTGCCGGCTTAAGAGATACACGTGAAACTAAAGCCGATCCTGGGTGCCTAGGGTGCCTGTCATCCAATCCGCACTGAATTTCATTTCTAGCACATAGCCAAAAAATCGCCCCATTGACTTACATTGGAGTGCAGAAAAGGTCATTTTTTCTCGGTCCCTTTAAGAGGTAGGAGTTAAACAAGCTTAGGTCTGCGGTGCCCAGGGGGGACCCCATCCAGCCCGCACTGAGTTTCATTCCTACCACCTTAGGAAAAAAAGTCATTATTTTGAGGCTTAGAAGTCATTTCTGCAATTCCCATAGAAAATCAACGGCGTCTCTATTCAATTGTGTGGAGCGCATATCAGGTGGGTTTTCTCTGCCGGCTTAAGAGATACACGTGAAACTAAAGCCGATCCTGGGTGCCTAGGGTGCCTGTCATCCAATCCGCACTGAATTTCATTTCTAGCACATAGCCAAAAAATCGCCCCATTGACTTACATTGGAGTGCAGAAAAGGTCATTTTTTCTCGGTCCCTTTAAGAGGTAGGAGTTAAACAAGCTTAGGTCTGCGGTGCCCAGGGGGGACCCCATCCAGCCCGCACTGAGTTTCATTCCTACCACCTTAGGAAAAAAAGTCATTATTTTGAGGCTTAGAAGTCATTTCTGCAATTCCCATAGAAAATCAACGGCGTCTCTATTCAATTGTGTGGAGCGCATATCAGGTGGGTTTTCTCTGCCGGCTTAAGAGATACACGTGAAACTAAAGCCGATCCTGGGTGCCTAGGGTGCCTGTCATCCAATCCGCACTGAATTTCATTTCTAGCACATAGCCAAAAAATCGCCCCATTGACTTACATTGGAGTGCAGAAAAGGTCATTTTTTCTCGGTCCCTTTAAGAGGTAGGAGTTAAACAAGCTTAGGTCTGCGGTGCCCAGGGGGGACCCCATCCAGCCCGCACTGAGTTTCATTCCTACCACCTTAGGAAAAAAAGTCATTATTTTGAGGCTTAGAAGTCATTTCTGCAATTCCCATAGAAAATCAACGGCGTCTCTATTCAATTGTGTGGAGCGCATATCAGGTGGGTTTTCTCTGCCGGCTTAAGAGATACACGTGAAACTAAAGCCGATCCTGGGTGCCTAGGGTGCCTGTCATCCAATCCGCACTGAATTTCATTTCTAGCACATAGCCAAAAAATCGCCCCATTGACTTACATTGGAGTGCAGAAAAGGTCATTTTTTCTCGGTCCCTTTAAGAGGTAGGAGTTAAACAAGCTTAGGTCTGCGGTGCCCAGGGGGGACCCCATCCAGCCCGCACTGAGTTTCATTCCTACCACCTTAGGAAAAAAAGTCATTATTTTGAGGCTTAGAAGTCATTTCTGCAATTCCCATAGAAAATCAACGGCGTCTCTATTCAATTGTGTGGAGCGCATATCAGGTGGGTTTTCTCTGCCGGCTTAAGAGATACACGTGAAACTAAAGCCGATCCTGGGTGCCTAGGGTGCCTGTCATCCAATCCGCACTGAATTTCATTTCTAGCACATAGCCAAAAAATCGCCCCATTGACTTACATTGGAGTGCAGAAAAGGTCATTTTTTCTCGGTCCCTTTAAGAGGTAGGAGTTAAACAAGCTTAGGTCTGCGGTGCCCAGGGGGGACCCCATCCAGCCCGCACTGAGTTTCATTCCTACCACCTTAGGAAAAAAAGTCATTATTTTGAGGCTTAGAAGTCATTTCTGCAATTCCCATAGAAAATCAACGGCGTCTCTATTCAATTGTGTGGAGCGCATATCAGGTGGGTTTTCTCTGCCGGCTTAAGAGATACACGTGAAACTAAAGCCGATCCTGGGTGCCTAGGGTGCCTGTCATCCAATCCGCACTGAATTTCATTTCTAGCACATAGCCAAAAAATCGCCCCATTGACTTACATTGGAGTGCAGAAAAGGTCATTTTTTCTCGGTCCCTTTAAGAGGTAGGAGTTAAACAAGCTTAGGTCTGCGGTGCCCAGGGGGGACCCCATCCAGCCCGCACTGAGTTTCATTCCTACCACCTTAGGAAAAAAAGTCATTATTTTGAGGCTTAGAAGTCATTTCTGCAATTCCCATAGAAAATCAACGGCGTCTCTATTCAATTGTGTGGAGCGCATATCAGGTGGGTTTTCTCTGCCGGCTTAAGAGATACACGTGAAACTAAAGCCGATCCTGGGTGCCTAGGGTGCCTGTCATCCAATCCGCACTGAATTTCATTTCTAGCACATAGCCAAAAAATCGCCCCATTGACTTACATTGGAGTGCAGAAAAGGTCATTTTTTCTCGGTCCCTTTAAGAGGTAGGAGTTAAACAAGCTTAGGTCTGCGGTGCCCAGGGGGGACCCCATCCAGCCCGCACTGAGTTTCATTCCTACCACCTTAGGAAAAAAAGTCATTATTTTGAGGCTTAGAAGTCATTTCTGCAATTCCCATAGAAAATCAACGGCGTCTCTATTCAATTGTGTGGAGCGCATATCAGGTGGGTTTTCTCTGCCGGCTTAAGAGATACACGTGAAACTAAAGCCGATCCTGGGTGCCTAGGGTGCCTGTCATCCAATCCGCACTGAATTTCATTTCTAGCACATAGCCAAAAAATCGCCCCATTGACTTACATTGGAGTGCAGAAAAGGTCATTTTTTCTCGGTCCCTTTAAGAGGTAGGAGTTAAACAAGCTTAGGTCTGCGGTGCCCAGGGGGGACCCCATCCAGCCCGCACTGAGTTTCATTCCTACCACCTTAGGAAAAAAAGTCATTATTTTGAGGCTTAGAAGTCATTTCTGCAATTCCCATAGAAAATCAACGGCGTCTCTATTCAATTGTGTGGAGCGCATATCAGGTGGGTTTTCTCTGCCGGCTTAAGAGATACACGTGAAACTAAAGCCGATCCTGGGTGCCTAGGGTGCCTGTCATCCAATCCGCACTGAATTTCATTTCTAGCACATAGCCAAAAAATCGCCCCATTGACTTACATTGGAGTGCAGAAAAGGTCATTTTTTCTCGGTCCCTTTAAGAGGTAGGAGTTAAACAAGCTTAGGTCTGCGGTGCCCAGGGGGGACCCCATCCAGCCCGCACTGAGTTTCATTCCTACCACCTTAGGAAAAAAAGTCATTATTTTGAGGCTTAGAAGTCATTTCTGCAATTCCCATAGAAAATCAACGGCGTCTCTATTCAATTGTGTGGAGCGCATATCAGGTGGGTTTTCTCTGCCGGCTTAAGAGATACACGTGAAACTAAAGCCGATCCTGGGTGCCTAGGGTGCCTGTCATCCAATCCGCACTGAATTTCATTTCTAGCACATAGCCAAAAAATCGCCCCATTGACTTACATTGGAGTGCAGAAAAGGTCATTTTTTCTCGGTCCCTTTAAGAGGTAGGAGTTAAACAAGCTTAGGTCTGCGGTGCCCAGGGGGGACCCCATCCAGCCCGCACTGAGTTTCATTCCTACCACCTTAGGAAAAAAAGTCATTATTTTGAGGCTTAGAAGTCATTTCTGCAATTCCCATAGAAAATCAACGGCGTCTCTATTCAATTGTGTGGAGCGCATATCAGGTGGGTTTTCTCTGCCGGCTTAAGAGATACACGTGAAACTAAAGCCGATCCTGGGTGCCTAGGGTGCCTGTCATCCAATCCGCACTGAATTTCATTTCTAGCACATAGCCAAAAAATCGCCCCATTGACTTACATTGGAGTGCAGAAAAGGTCATTTTTTCTCGGTCCCTTTAAGAGGTAGGAGTTAAACAAGCTTAGGTCTGCGGTGCCCAGGGGGGACCCCATCCAGCCCGCACTGAGTTTCATTCCTACCACCTTAGGAAAAAAAGTCATTATTTTGAGGCTTAGAAGTCATTTCTGCAATTCCCATAGAAAATCAACGGCGTCTCTATTCAATTGTGTGGAGCGCATATCAGGTGGGTTTTCTCTGCCGGCTTAAGAGATACACGTGAAACTAAAGCCGATCCTGGGTGCCTAGGGTGCCTGTCATCCAATCCGCACTGAATTTCATTTCTAGCACATAGCCAAAAAATCGCCCCATTGACTTACATTGGAGTGCAGAAAAGGTCATTTTTTCTCGGTCCCTTTAAGAGGTAGGAGTTAAACAAGCTTAGGTCTGCGGTGCCCAGGGGGGACCCCATCCAGCCCGCACTGAGTTTCATTCCTACCACCTTAGGAAAAAAAGTCATTATTTTGAGGCTTAGAAGTCATTTCTGCAATTCCCATAGAAAATCAACGGCGTCTCTATTCAATTGTGTGGAGCGCATATCAGGTGGGTTTTCTCTGCCGGCTTAAGAGATACACGTGAAACTAAAGCCGATCCTGGGTGCCTAGGGTGCCTGTCATCCAATCCGCACTGAATTTCATTTCTAGCACATAGCCAAAAAATCGCCCCATTGACTTACATTGGAGTGCAGAAAAGGTCATTTTTTCTCGGTCCCTTTAAGAGGTAGGAGTTAAACAAGCTTAGGTCTGCGGTGCCCAGGGGGGACCCCATCCAGCCCGCACTGAGTTTCATTCCTACCACCTTAGGAAAAAAAGTCATTATTTTGAGGCTTAGAAGTCATTTCTGCAATTCCCATAGAAAATCAACGGCGTCTCTATTCAATTGTGTGGAGCGCATATCAGGTGGGTTTTCTCTGCCGGCTTAAGAGATACACGTGAAACTAAAGCCGATCCTGGGTGCCTAGGGTGCCTGTCATCCAATCCGCACTGAATTTCATTTCTAGCACATAGCCAAAAAATCGCCCCATTGACTTACATTGGAGTGCAGAAAAGGTCATTTTTTCTCGGTCCCTTTAAGAGGTAGGAGTTAAACAAGCTTAGGTCTGCGGTGCCCAGGGGGGACCCCATCCAGCCCGCACTGAGTTTCATTCCTACCACCTTAGGAAAAAAAGTCATTATTTTGAGGCTTAGAAGTCATTTCTGCAATTCCCATAGAAAATCAACGGCGTCTCTATTCAATTGTGTGGAGCGCATATCAGGTGGGTTTTCTCTGCCGGCTTAAGAGATACACGTGAAACTAAAGCCGATCCTGGGTGCCTAGGGTGCCTGTCATCCAATCCGCACTGAATTTCATTTCTAGCACATAGCCAAAAAATCGCCCCATTGACTTACATTGGAGTGCAGAAAAGGTCATTTTTTCTCGGTCCCTTTAAGAGGTAGGAGTTAAACAAGCTTAGGTCTGCGGTGCCCAGGGGGGACCCCATCCAGCCCGCACTGAGTTTCATTCCTACCACCTTAGGAAAAAAAGTCATTATTTTGAGGCTTAGAAGTCATTTCTGCAATTCCCATAGAAAATCAACGGCGTCTCTATTCAATTGTGTGGAGCGCATATCAGGTGGGTTTTCTCTGCCGGCTTAAGAGATACACGTGAAACTAAAGCCGATCCTGGGTGCCTAGGGTGCCTGTCATCCAATCCGCACTGAATTTCATTTCTAGCACATAGCCAAAAAATCGCCCCATTGACTTACATTGGAGTGCAGAAAAGGTCATTTTTTCTCGGTCCCTTTAAGAGGTAGGAGTTAAACAAGCTTAGGTCTGCGGTGCCCAGGGGGGACCCCATCCAGCCCGCACTGAGTTTCATTCCTACCACCTTAGGAAAAAAAGTCATTATTTTGAGGCTTAGAAGTCATTTCTGCAATTCCCATAGAAAATCAACGGCGTCTCTATTCAATTGTGTGGAGCGCATATCAGGTGGGTTTTCTCTGCCGGCTTAAGAGATACACGTGAAACTAAAGCCGATCCTGGGTGCCTAGGGTGCCTGTCATCCAATCCGCACTGAATTTCATTTCTAGCACATAGCCAAAAAATCGCCCCATTGACTTACATTGGAGTGCAGAAAAGGTCATTTTTTCTCGGTCCCTTTAAGAGGTAGGAGTTAAACAAGCTTAGGTCTGCGGTGCCCAGGGGGGACCCCATCCAGCCCGCACTGAGTTTCATTCCTACCACCTTAGGAAAAAAAGTCATTATTTTGAGGCTTAGAAGTCATTTCTGCAATTCCCATAGAAAATCAACGGCGTCTCTATTCAATTGTGTGGAGCGCATATCAGGTGGGTTTTCTCTGCCGGCTTAAGAGATACACGTGAAACTAAAGCCGATCCTGGGTGCCTAGGGTGCCTGTCATCCAATCCGCACTGAATTTCATTTCTAGCACATAGCCAAAAAATCGCCCCATTGACTTACATTGGAGTGCAGAAAAGGTCATTTTTTCTCGGTCCCTTTAAGAGGTAGGAGTTAAACAAGCTTAGGTCTGCGGTGCCCAGGGGGGACCCCATCCAGCCCGCACTGAGTTTCATTCCTACCACCTTAGGAAAAAAAGTCATTATTTTGAGGCTTAGAAGTCATTTCTGCAATTCCCATAGAAAATCAACGGCGTCTCTATTCAATTGTGTGGAGCGCATATCAGGTGGGTTTTCTCTGCCGGCTTAAGAGATACACGTGAAACTAAAGCCGATCCTGGGTGCCTAGGGTGCCTGTCATCCAATCCGCACTGAATTTCATTTCTAGCACATAGCCAAAAAATCGCCCCATTGACTTACATTGGAGTGCAGAAAAGGTCATTTTTTCTCGGTCCCTTTAAGAGGTAGGAGTTAAACAAGCTTAGGTCTGCGGTGCCCAGGGGGGACCCCATCCAGCCCGCACTGAGTTTCATTCCTACCACCTTAGGAAAAAAAGTCATTATTTTGAGGCTTAGAAGTCATTTCTGCAATTCCCATAGAAAATCAACGGCGTCTCTATTCAATTGTGTGGAGCGCATATCAGGTGGGTTTTCTCTGCCGGCTTAAGAGATACACGTGAAACTAAAGCCGATCCTGGGTGCCTAGGGTGCCTGTCATCCAATCCGCACTGAATTTCATTTCTAGCACATAGCCAAAAAATCGCCCCATTGACTTACATTGGAGTGCAGAAAAGGTCATTTTTTCTCGGTCCCTTTAAGAGGTAGGAGTTAAACAAGCTTAGGTCTGCGGTGCCCAGGGGGGACCCCATCCAGCCCGCACTGAGTTTCATTCCTACCACCTTAGGAAAAAAAGTCATTATTTTGAGGCTTAGAAGTCATTTCTGCAATTCCCATAGAAAATCAACGGCGTCTCTATTCAATTGTGTGGAGCGCATATCAGGTGGGTTTTCTCTGCCGGCTTAAGAGATACACGTGAAACTAAAGCCGATCCTGGGTGCCTAGGGTGCCTGTCATCCAATCCGCACTGAATTTCATTTCTAGCACATAGCCAAAAAATCGCCCCATTGACTTACATTGGAGTGCAGAAAAGGTCATTTTTTCTCGGTCCCTTTAAGAGGTAGGAGTTAAACAAGCTTAGGTCTGCGGTGCCCAGGGGGGACCCCATCCAGCCCGCACTGAGTTTCATTCCTACCACCTTAGGAAAAAAAGTCATTATTTTGAGGCTTAGAAGTCATTTCTGCAATTCCCATAGAAAATCAACGGCGTCTCTATTCAATTGTGTGGAGCGCATATCAGGTGGGTTTTCTCTGCCGGCTTAAGAGATACACGTGAAACTAAAGCCGATCCTGGGTGCCTAGGGTGCCTGTCATCCAATCCGCACTGAATTTCATTTCTAGCACATAGCCAAAAAATCGCCCCATTGACTTACATTGGAGTGCAGAAAAGGTCATTTTTTCTCGGTCCCTTTAAGAGGTAGGAGTTAAACAAGCTTAGGTCTGCGGTGCCCAGGGGGGACCCCATCCAGCCCGCACTGAGTTTCATTCCTACCACCTTAGGAAAAAAAGTCATTATTTTGAGGCTTAGAAGTCATTTCTGCAATTCCCATAGAAAATCAACGGCGTCTCTATTCAATTGTGTGGAGCGCATATCAGGTGGGTTTTCTCTGCCGGCTTAAGAGATACACGTGAAACTAAAGCCGATCCTGGGTGCCTAGGGTGCCTGTCATCCAATCCGCACTGAATTTCATTTCTAGCACATAGCCAAAAAATCGCCCCATTGACTTACATTGGAGTGCAGAAAAGGTCATTTTTTCTCGGTCCCTTTAAGAGGTAGGAGTTAAACAAGCTTAGGTCTGCGGTGCCCAGGGGGGACCCCATCCAGCCCGCACTGAGTTTCATTCCTACCACCTTAGGAAAAAAAGTCATTATTTTGAGGCTTAGAAGTCATTTCTGCAATTCCCATAGAAAATCAACGGCGTCTCTATTCAATTGTGTGGAGCGCATATCAGGTGGGTTTTCTCTGCCGGCTTAAGAGATACACGTGAAACTAAAGCCGATCCTGGGTGCCTAGGGTGCCTGTCATCCAATCCGCACTGAATTTCATTTCTAGCACATAGCCAAAAAATCGCCCCATTGACTTACATTGGAGTGCAGAAAAGGTCATTTTTTCTCGGTCCCTTTAAGAGGTAGGAGTTAAACAAGCTTAGGTCTGCGGTGCCCAGGGGGGACCCCATCCAGCCCGCACTGAGTTTCATTCCTACCACCTTAGGAAAAAAAGTCATTATTTTGAGGCTTAGAAGTCATTTCTGCAATTCCCATAGAAAATCAACGGCGTCTCTATTCAATTGTGTGGAGCGCATATCAGGTGGGTTTTCTCTGCCGGCTTAAGAGATACACGTGAAACTAAAGCCGATCCTGGGTGCCTAGGGTGCCTGTCATCCAATCCGCACTGAATTTCATTTCTAGCACATAGCCAAAAAATCGCCCCATTGACTTACATTGGAGTGCAGAAAAGGTCATTTTTTCTCGGTCCCTTTAAGAGGTAGGAGTTAAACAAGCTTAGGTCTGCGGTGCCCAGGGGGGACCCCATCCAGCCCGCACTGAGTTTCATTCCTACCACCTTAGGAAAAAAAGTCATTATTTTGAGGCTTAGAAGTCATTTCTGCAATTCCCATAGAAAATCAACGGCGTCTCTATTCAATTGTGTGGAGCGCATATCAGGTGGGTTTTCTCTGCCGGCTTAAGAGATACACGTGAAACTAAAGCCGATCCTGGGTGCCTAGGGTGCCTGTCATCCAATCCGCACTGAATTTCATTTCTAGCACATAGCCAAAAAATCGCCCCATTGACTTACATTGGAGTGCAGAAAAGGTCATTTTTTCTCGGTCCCTTTAAGAGGTAGGAGTTAAACAAGCTTAGGTCTGCGGTGCCCAGGGGGGACCCCATCCAGCCCGCACTGAGTTTCATTCCTACCACCTTAGGAAAAAAAGTCATTATTTTGAGGCTTAGAAGTCATTTCTGCAATTCCCATAGAAAATCAACGGCGTCTCTATTCAATTGTGTGGAGCGCATATCAGGTGGGTTTTCTCTGCCGGCTTAAGAGATACACGTGAAACTAAAGCCGATCCTGGGTGCCTAGGGTGCCTGTCATCCAATCCGCACTGAATTTCATTTCTAGCACATAGCCAAAAAATCGCCCCATTGACTTACATTGGAGTGCAGAAAAGGTCATTTTTTCTCGGTCCCTTTAAGAGGTAGGAGTTAAACAAGCTTAGGTCTGCGGTGCCCAGGGGGGACCCCATCCAGCCCGCACTGAGTTTCATTCCTACCACCTTAGGAAAAAAAGTCATTATTTTGAGGCTTAGAAGTCATTTCTGCAATTCCCATAGAAAATCAACGGCGTCTCTATTCAATTGTGTGGAGCGCATATCAGGTGGGTTTTCTCTGCCGGCTTAAGAGATACACGTGAAACTAAAGCCGATCCTGGGTGCCTAGGGTGCCTGTCATCCAATCCGCACTGAATTTCATTTCTAGCACATAGCCAAAAAATCGCCCCATTGACTTACATTGGAGTGCAGAAAAGGTCATTTTTTCTCGGTCCCTTTAAGAGGTAGGAGTTAAACAAGCTTAGGTCTGCGGTGCCCAGGGGGGACCCCATCCAGCCCGCACTGAGTTTCATTCCTACCACCTTAGGAAAAAAAGTCATTATTTTGAGGCTTAGAAGTCATTTCTGCAATTCCCATAGAAAATCAACGGCGTCTCTATTCAATTGTGTGGAGCGCATATCAGGTGGGTTTTCTCTGCCGGCTTAAGAGATACACGTGAAACTAAAGCCGATCCTGGGTGCCTAGGGTGCCTGTCATCCAATCCGCACTGAATTTCATTTCTAGCACATAGCCAAAAAATCGCCCCATTGACTTACATTGGAGTGCAGAAAAGGTCATTTTTTCTCGGTCCCTTTAAGAGGTAGGAGTTAAACAAGCTTAGGTCTGCGGTGCCCAGGGGGGACCCCATCCAGCCCGCACTGAGTTTCATTCCTACCACCTTAGGAAAAAAAGTCATTATTTTGAGGCTTAGAAGTCATTTCTGCAATTCCCATAGAAAATCAACGGCGTCTCTATTCAATTGTGTGGAGCGCATATCAGGTGGGTTTTCTCTGCCGGCTTAAGAGATACACGTGAAACTAAAGCCGATCCTGGGTGCCTAGGGTGCCTGTCATCCAATCCGCACTGAATTTCATTTCTAGCACATAGCCAAAAAATCGCCCCATTGACTTACATTGGAGTGCAGAAAAGGTCATTTTTTCTCGGTCCCTTTAAGAGGTAGGAGTTAAACAAGCTTAGGTCTGCGGTGCCCAGGGGGGACCCCATCCAGCCCGCACTGAGTTTCATTCCTACCACCTTAGGAAAAAAAGTCATTATTTTGAGGCTTAGAAGTCATTTCTGCAATTCCCATAGAAAATCAACGGCGTCTCTATTCAATTGTGTGGAGCGCATATCAGGTGGGTTTTCTCTGCCGGCTTAAGAGATACACGTGAAACTAAAGCCGATCCTGGGTGCCTAGGGTGCCTGTCATCCAATCCGCACTGAATTTCATTTCTAGCACATAGCCAAAAAATCGCCCCATTGACTTACATTGGAGTGCAGAAAAGGTCATTTTTTCTCGGTCCCTTTAAGAGGTAGGAGTTAAACAAGCTTAGGTCTGCGGTGCCCAGGGGGGACCCCATCCAGCCCGCACTGAGTTTCATTCCTACCACCTTAGGAAAAAAAGTCATTATTTTGAGGCTTAGAAGTCATTTCTGCAATTCCCATAGAAAATCAACGGCGTCTCTATTCAATTGTGTGGAGCGCATATCAGGTGGGTTTTCTCTGCCGGCTTAAGAGATACACGTGAAACTAAAGCCGATCCTGGGTGCCTAGGGTGCCTGTCATCCAATCCGCACTGAATTTCATTTCTAGCACATAGCCAAAAAATCGCCCCATTGACTTACATTGGAGTGCAGAAAAGGTCATTTTTTCTCGGTCCCTTTAAGAGGTAGGAGTTAAACAAGCTTAGGTCTGCGGTGCCCAGGGGGGACCCCATCCAGCCCGCACTGAGTTTCATTCCTACCACCTTAGGAAAAAAAGTCATTATTTTGAGGCTTAGAAGTCATTTCTGCAATTCCCATAGAAAATCAACGGCGTCTCTATTCAATTGTGTGGAGCGCATATCAGGTGGGTTTTCTCTGCCGGCTTAAGAGATACACGTGAAACTAAAGCCGATCCTGGGTGCCTAGGGTGCCTGTCATCCAATCCGCACTGAATTTCATTTCTAGCACATAGCCAAAAAATCGCCCCATTGACTTACATTGGAGTGCAGAAAAGGTCATTTTTTCTCGGTCCCTTTAAGAGGTAGGAGTTAAACAAGCTTAGGTCTGCGGTGCCCAGGGGGGACCCCATCCAGCCCGCACTGAGTTTCATTCCTACCACCTTAGGAAAAAAAGTCATTATTTTGAGGCTTAGAAGTCATTTCTGCAATTCCCATAGAAAATCAACGGCGTCTCTATTCAATTGTGTGGAGCGCATATCAGGTGGGTTTTCTCTGCCGGCTTAAGAGATACACGTGAAACTAAAGCCGATCCTGGGTGCCTAGGGTGCCTGTCATCCAATCCGCACTGAATTTCATTTCTAGCACATAGCCAAAAAATCGCCCCATTGACTTACATTGGAGTGCAGAAAAGGTCATTTTTTCTCGGTCCCTTTAAGAGGTAGGAGTTAAACAAGCTTAGGTCTGCGGTGCCCAGGGGGGACCCCATCCAGCCCGCACTGAGTTTCATTCCTACCACCTTAGGAAAAAAAGTCATTATTTTGAGGCTTAGAAGTCATTTCTGCAATTCCCATAGAAAATCAACGGCGTCTCTATTCAATTGTGTGGAGCGCATATCAGGTGGGTTTTCTCTGCCGGCTTAAGAGATACACGTGAAACTAAAGCCGATCCTGGGTGCCTAGGGTGCCTGTCATCCAATCCGCACTGAATTTCATTTCTAGCACATAGCCAAAAAATCGCCCCATTGACTTACATTGGAGTGCAGAAAAGGTCATTTTTTCTCGGTCCCTTTAAGAGGTAGGAGTTAAACAAGCTTAGGTCTGCGGTGCCCAGGGGGGACCCCATCCAGCCCGCACTGAGTTTCATTCCTACCACCTTAGGAAAAAAAGTCATTATTTTGAGGCTTAGAAGTCATTTCTGCAATTCCCATAGAAAATCAACGGCGTCTCTATTCAATTGTGTGGAGCGCATATCAGGTGGGTTTTCTCTGCCGGCTTAAGAGATACACGTGAAACTAAAGCCGATCCTGGGTGCCTAGGGTGCCTGTCATCCAATCCGCACTGAATTTCATTTCTAGCACATAGCCAAAAAATCGCCCCATTGACTTACATTGGAGTGCAGAAAAGGTCATTTTTTCTCGGTCCCTTTAAGAGGTAGGAGTTAAACAAGCTTAGGTCTGCGGTGCCCAGGGGGGACCCCATCCAGCCCGCACTGAGTTTCATTCCTACCACCTTAGGAAAAAAAGTCATTATTTTGAGGCTTAGAAGTCATTTCTGCAATTCCCATAGAAAATCAACGGCGTCTCTATTCAATTGTGTGGAGCGCATATCAGGTGGGTTTTCTCTGCCGGCTTAAGAGATACACGTGAAACTAAAGCCGATCCTGGGTGCCTAGGGTGCCTGTCATCCAATCCGCACTGAATTTCATTTCTAGCACATAGCCAAAAAATCGCCCCATTGACTTACATTGGAGTGCAGAAAAGGTCATTTTTTCTCGGTCCCTTTAAGAGGTAGGAGTTAAACAAGCTTAGGTCTGCGGTGCCCAGGGGGGACCCCATCCAGCCCGCACTGAGTTTCATTCCTACCACCTTAGGAAAAAAAGTCATTATTTTGAGGCTTAGAAGTCATTTCTGCAATTCCCATAGAAAATCAACGGCGTCTCTATTCAATTGTGTGGAGCGCATATCAGGTGGGTTTTCTCTGCCGGCTTAAGAGATACACGTGAAACTAAAGCCGATCCTGGGTGCCTAGGGTGCCTGTCATCCAATCCGCACTGAATTTCATTTCTAGCACATAGCCAAAAAATCGCCCCATTGACTTACATTGGAGTGCAGAAAAGGTCATTTTTTCTCGGTCCCTTTAAGAGGTAGGAGTTAAACAAGCTTAGGTCTGCGGTGCCCAGGGGGGACCCCATCCAGCCCGCACTGAGTTTCATTCCTACCACCTTAGGAAAAAAAGTCATTATTTTGAGGCTTAGAAGTCATTTCTGCAATTCCCATAGAAAATCAACGGCGTCTCTATTCAATTGTGTGGAGCGCATATCAGGTGGGTTTTCTCTGCCGGCTTAAGAGATACACGTGAAACTAAAGCCGATCCTGGGTGCCTAGGGTGCCTGTCATCCAATCCGCACTGAATTTCATTTCTAGCACATAGCCAAAAAATCGCCCCATTGACTTACATTGGAGTGCAGAAAAGGTCATTTTTTCTCGGTCCCTTTAAGAGGTAGGAGTTAAACAAGCTTAGGTCTGCGGTGCCCAGGGGGGACCCCATCCAGCCCGCACTGAGTTTCATTCCTACCACCTTAGGAAAAAAAGTCATTATTTTGAGGCTTAGAAGTCATTTCTGCAATTCCCATAGAAAATCAACGGCGTCTCTATTCAATTGTGTGGAGCGCATATCAGGTGGGTTTTCTCTGCCGGCTTAAGAGATACACGTGAAACTAAAGCCGATCCTGGGTGCCTAGGGTGCCTGTCATCCAATCCGCACTGAATTTCATTTCTAGCACATAGCCAAAAAATCGCCCCATTGACTTACATTGGAGTGCAGAAAAGGTCATTTTTTCTCGGTCCCTTTAAGAGGTAGGAGTTAAACAAGCTTAGGTCTGCGGTGCCCAGGGGGGACCCCATCCAGCCCGCACTGAGTTTCATTCCTACCACCTTAGGAAAAAAAGTCATTATTTTGAGGCTTAGAAGTCATTTCTGCAATTCCCATAGAAAATCAACGGCGTCTCTATTCAATTGTGTGGAGCGCATATCAGGTGGGTTTTCTCTGCCGGCTTAAGAGATACACGTGAAACTAAAGCCGATCCTGGGTGCCTAGGGTGCCTGTCATCCAATCCGCACTGAATTTCATTTCTAGCACATAGCCAAAAAATCGCCCCATTGACTTACATTGGAGTGCAGAAAAGGTCATTTTTTCTCGGTCCCTTTAAGAGGTAGGAGTTAAACAAGCTTAGGTCTGCGGTGCCCAGGGGGGACCCCATCCAGCCCGCACTGAGTTTCATTCCTACCACCTTAGGAAAAAAAGTCATTATTTTGAGGCTTAGAAGTCATTTCTGCAATTCCCATAGAAAATCAACGGCGTCTCTATTCAATTGTGTGGAGCGCATATCAGGTGGGTTTTCTCTGCCGGCTTAAGAGATACACGTGAAACTAAAGCCGATCCTGGGTGCCTAGGGTGCCTGTCATCCAATCCGCACTGAATTTCATTTCTAGCACATAGCCAAAAAATCGCCCCATTGACTTACATTGGAGTGCAGAAAAGGTCATTTTTTCTCGGTCCCTTTAAGAGGTAGGAGTTAAACAAGCTTAGGTCTGCGGTGCCCAGGGGGGACCCCATCCAGCCCGCACTGAGTTTCATTCCTACCACCTTAGGAAAAAAAGTCATTATTTTGAGGCTTAGAAGTCATTTCTGCAATTCCCATAGAAAATCAACGGCGTCTCTATTCAATTGTGTGGAGCGCATATCAGGTGGGTTTTCTCTGCCGGCTTAAGAGATACACGTGAAACTAAAGCCGATCCTGGGTGCCTAGGGTGCCTGTCATCCAATCCGCACTGAATTTCATTTCTAGCACATAGCCAAAAAATCGCCCCATTGACTTACATTGGAGTGCAGAAAAGGTCATTTTTTCTCGGTCCCTTTAAGAGGTAGGAGTTAAACAAGCTTAGGTCTGCGGTGCCCAGGGGGGACCCCATCCAGCCCGCACTGAGTTTCATTCCTACCACCTTAGGAAAAAAAGTCATTATTTTGAGGCTTAGAAGTCATTTCTGCAATTCCCATAGAAAATCAACGGCGTCTCTATTCAATTGTGTGGAGCGCATATCAGGTGGGTTTTCTCTGCCGGCTTAAGAGATACACGTGAAACTAAAGCCGATCCTGGGTGCCTAGGGTGCCTGTCATCCAATCCGCACTGAATTTCATTTCTAGCACATAGCCAAAAAATCGCCCCATTGACTTACATTGGAGTGCAGAAAAGGTCATTTTTTCTCGGTCCCTTTAAGAGGTAGGAGTTAAACAAGCTTAGGTCTGCGGTGCCCAGGGGGGACCCCATCCAGCCCGCACTGAGTTTCATTCCTACCACCTTAGGAAAAAAAGTCATTATTTTGAGGCTTAGAAGTCATTTCTGCAATTCCCATAGAAAATCAACGGCGTCTCTATTCAATTGTGTGGAGCGCATATCAGGTGGGTTTTCTCTGCCGGCTTAAGAGATACACGTGAAACTAAAGCCGATCCTGGGTGCCTAGGGTGCCTGTCATCCAATCCGCACTGAATTTCATTTCTAGCACATAGCCAAAAAATCGCCCCATTGACTTACATTGGAGTGCAGAAAAGGTCATTTTTTCTCGGTCCCTTTAAGAGGTAGGAGTTAAACAAGCTTAGGTCTGCGGTGCCCAGGGGGGACCCCATCCAGCCCGCACTGAGTTTCATTCCTACCACCTTAGGAAAAAAAGTCATTATTTTGAGGCTTAGAAGTCATTTCTGCAATTCCCATAGAAAATCAACGGCGTCTCTATTCAATTGTGTGGAGCGCATATCAGGTGGGTTTTCTCTGCCGGCTTAAGAGATACACGTGAAACTAAAGCCGATCCTGGGTGCCTAGGGTGCCTGTCATCCAATCCGCACTGAATTTCATTTCTAGCACATAGCCAAAAAATCGCCCCATTGACTTACATTGGAGTGCAGAAAAGGTCATTTTTTCTCGGTCCCTTTAAGAGGTAGGAGTTAAACAAGCTTAGGTCTGCGGTGCCCAGGGGGGACCCCATCCAGCCCGCACTGAGTTTCATTCCTACCACCTTAGGAAAAAAAGTCATTATTTTGAGGCTTAGAAGTCATTTCTGCAATTCCCATAGAAAATCAACGGCGTCTCTATTCAATTGTGTGGAGCGCATATCAGGTGGGTTTTCTCTGCCGGCTTAAGAGATACACGTGAAACTAAAGCCGATCCTGGGTGCCTAGGGTGCCTGTCATCCAATCCGCACTGAATTTCATTTCTAGCACATAGCCAAAAAATCGCCCCATTGACTTACATTGGAGTGCAGAAAAGGTCATTTTTTCTCGGTCCCTTTAAGAGGTAGGAGTTAAACAAGCTTAGGTCTGCGGTGCCCAGGGGGGACCCCATCCAGCCCGCACTGAGTTTCATTCCTACCACCTTAGGAAAAAAAGTCATTATTTTGAGGCTTAGAAGTCATTTCTGCAATTCCCATAGAAAATCAACGGCGTCTCTATTCAATTGTGTGGAGCGCATATCAGGTGGGTTTTCTCTGCCGGCTTAAGAGATACACGTGAAACTAAAGCCGATCCTGGGTGCCTAGGGTGCCTGTCATCCAATCCGCACTGAATTTCATTTCTAGCACATAGCCAAAAAATCGCCCCATTGACTTACATTGGAGTGCAGAAAAGGTCATTTTTTCTCGGTCCCTTTAAGAGGTAGGAGTTAAACAAGCTTAGGTCTGCGGTGCCCAGGGGGGACCCCATCCAGCCCGCACTGAGTTTCATTCCTACCACCTTAGGAAAAAAAGTCATTATTTTGAGGCTTAGAAGTCATTTCTGCAATTCCCATAGAAAATCAACGGCGTCTCTATTCAATTGTGTGGAGCGCATATCAGGTGGGTTTTCTCTGCCGGCTTAAGAGATACACGTGAAACTAAAGCCGATCCTGGGTGCCTAGGGTGCCTGTCATCCAATCCGCACTGAATTTCATTTCTAGCACATAGCCAAAAAATCGCCCCATTGACTTACATTGGAGTGCAGAAAAGGTCATTTTTTCTCGGTCCCTTTAAGAGGTAGGAGTTAAACAAGCTTAGGTCTGCGGTGCCCAGGGGGGACCCCATCCAGCCCGCACTGAGTTTCATTCCTACCACCTTAGGAAAAAAAGTCATTATTTTGAGGCTTAGAAGTCATTTCTGCAATTCCCATAGAAAATCAACGGCGTCTCTATTCAATTGTGTGGAGCGCATATCAGGTGGGTTTTCTCTGCCGGCTTAAGAGATACACGTGAAACTAAAGCCGATCCTGGGTGCCTAGGGTGCCTGTCATCCAATCCGCACTGAATTTCATTTCTAGCACATAGCCAAAAAATCGCCCCATTGACTTACATTGGAGTGCAGAAAAGGTCATTTTTTCTCGGTCCCTTTAAGAGGTAGGAGTTAAACAAGCTTAGGTCTGCGGTGCCCAGGGGGGACCCCATCCAGCCCGCACTGAGTTTCATTCCTACCACCTTAGGAAAAAAAGTCATTATTTTGAGGCTTAGAAGTCATTTCTGCAATTCCCATAGAAAATCAACGGCGTCTCTATTCAATTGTGTGGAGCGCATATCAGGTGGGTTTTCTCTGCCGGCTTAAGAGATACACGTGAAACTAAAGCCGATCCTGGGTGCCTAGGGTGCCTGTCATCCAATCCGCACTGAATTTCATTTCTAGCACATAGCCAAAAAATCGCCCCATTGACTTACATTGGAGTGCAGAAAAGGTCATTTTTTCTCGGTCCCTTTAAGAGGTAGGAGTTAAACAAGCTTAGGTCTGCGGTGCCCAGGGGGGACCCCATCCAGCCCGCACTGAGTTTCATTCCTACCACCTTAGGAAAAAAAGTCATTATTTTGAGGCTTAGAAGTCATTTCTGCAATTCCCATAGAAAATCAACGGCGTCTCTATTCAATTGTGTGGAGCGCATATCAGGTGGGTTTTCTCTGCCGGCTTAAGAGATACACGTGAAACTAAAGCCGATCCTGGGTGCCTAGGGTGCCTGTCATCCAATCCGCACTGAATTTCATTTCTAGCACATAGCCAAAAAATCGCCCCATTGACTTACATTGGAGTGCAGAAAAGGTCATTTTTTCTCGGTCCCTTTAAGAGGTAGGAGTTAAACAAGCTTAGGTCTGCGGTGCCCAGGGGGGACCCCATCCAGCCCGCACTGAGTTTCATTCCTACCACCTTAGGAAAAAAAGTCATTATTTTGAGGCTTAGAAGTCATTTCTGCAATTCCCATAGAAAATCAACGGCGTCTCTATTCAATTGTGTGGAGCGCATATCAGGTGGGTTTTCTCTGCCGGCTTAAGAGATACACGTGAAACTAAAGCCGATCCTGGGTGCCTAGGGTGCCTGTCATCCAATCCGCACTGAATTTCATTTCTAGCACATAGCCAAAAAATCGCCCCATTGACTTACATTGGAGTGCAGAAAAGGTCATTTTTTCTCGGTCCCTTTAAGAGGTAGGAGTTAAACAAGCTTAGGTCTGCGGTGCCCAGGGGGGACCCCATCCAGCCCGCACTGAGTTTCATTCCTACCACCTTAGGAAAAAAAGTCATTATTTTGAGGCTTAGAAGTCATTTCTGCAATTCCCATAGAAAATCAACGGCGTCTCTATTCAATTGTGTGGAGCGCATATCAGGTGGGTTTTCTCTGCCGGCTTAAGAGATACACGTGAAACTAAAGCCGATCCTGGGTGCCTAGGGTGCCTGTCATCCAATCCGCACTGAATTTCATTTCTAGCACATAGCCAAAAAATCGCCCCATTGACTTACATTGGAGTGCAGAAAAGGTCATTTTTTCTCGGTCCCTTTAAGAGGTAGGAGTTAAACAAGCTTAGGTCTGCGGTGCCCAGGGGGGACCCCATCCAGCCCGCACTGAGTTTCATTCCTACCACCTTAGGAAAAAAAGTCATTATTTTGAGGCTTAGAAGTCATTTCTGCAATTCCCATAGAAAATCAACGGCGTCTCTATTCAATTGTGTGGAGCGCATATCAGGTGGGTTTTCTCTGCCGGCTTAAGAGATACACGTGAAACTAAAGCCGATCCTGGGTGCCTAGGGTGCCTGTCATCCAATCCGCACTGAATTTCATTTCTAGCACATAGCCAAAAAATCGCCCCATTGACTTACATTGGAGTGCAGAAAAGGTCATTTTTTCTCGGTCCCTTTAAGAGGTAGGAGTTAAACAAGCTTAGGTCTGCGGTGCCCAGGGGGGACCCCATCCAGCCCGCACTGAGTTTCATTCCTACCACCTTAGGAAAAAAAGTCATTATTTTGAGGCTTAGAAGTCATTTCTGCAATTCCCATAGAAAATCAACGGCGTCTCTATTCAATTGTGTGGAGCGCATATCAGGTGGGTTTTCTCTGCCGGCTTAAGAGATACACGTGAAACTAAAGCCGATCCTGGGTGCCTAGGGTGCCTGTCATCCAATCCGCACTGAATTTCATTTCTAGCACATAGCCAAAAAATCGCCCCATTGACTTACATTGGAGTGCAGAAAAGGTCATTTTTTCTCGGTCCCTTTAAGAGGTAGGAGTTAAACAAGCTTAGGTCTGCGGTGCCCAGGGGGGACCCCATCCAGCCCGCACTGAGTTTCATTCCTACCACCTTAGGAAAAAAAGTCATTATTTTGAGGCTTAGAAGTCATTTCTGCAATTCCCATAGAAAATCAACGGCGTCTCTATTCAATTGTGTGGAGCGCATATCAGGTGGGTTTTCTCTGCCGGCTTAAGAGATACACGTGAAACTAAAGCCGATCCTGGGTGCCTAGGGTGCCTGTCATCCAATCCGCACTGAATTTCATTTCTAGCACATAGCCAAAAAATCGCCCCATTGACTTACATTGGAGTGCAGAAAAGGTCATTTTTTCTCGGTCCCTTTAAGAGGTAGGAGTTAAACAAGCTTAGGTCTGCGGTGCCCAGGGGGGACCCCATCCAGCCCGCACTGAGTTTCATTCCTACCACCTTAGGAAAAAAAGTCATTATTTTGAGGCTTAGAAGTCATTTCTGCAATTCCCATAGAAAATCAACGGCGTCTCTATTCAATTGTGTGGAGCGCATATCAGGTGGGTTTTCTCTGCCGGCTTAAGAGATACACGTGAAACTAAAGCCGATCCTGGGTGCCTAGGGTGCCTGTCATCCAATCCGCACTGAATTTCATTTCTAGCACATAGCCAAAAAATCGCCCCATTGACTTACATTGGAGTGCAGAAAAGGTCATTTTTTCTCGGTCCCTTTAAGAGGTAGGAGTTAAACAAGCTTAGGTCTGCGGTGCCCAGGGGGGACCCCATCCAGCCCGCACTGAGTTTCATTCCTACCACCTTAGGAAAAAAAGTCATTATTTTGAGGCTTAGAAGTCATTTCTGCAATTCCCATAGAAAATCAACGGCGTCTCTATTCAATTGTGTGGAGCGCATATCAGGTGGGTTTTCTCTGCCGGCTTAAGAGATACACGTGAAACTAAAGCCGATCCTGGGTGCCTAGGGTGCCTGTCATCCAATCCGCACTGAATTTCATTTCTAGCACATAGCCAAAAAATCGCCCCATTGACTTACATTGGAGTGCAGAAAAGGTCATTTTTTCTCGGTCCCTTTAAGAGGTAGGAGTTAAACAAGCTTAGGTCTGCGGTGCCCAGGGGGGACCCCATCCAGCCCGCACTGAGTTTCATTCCTACCACCTTAGGAAAAAAAGTCATTATTTTGAGGCTTAGAAGTCATTTCTGCAATTCCCATAGAAAATCAACGGCGTCTCTATTCAATTGTGTGGAGCGCATATCAGGTGGGTTTTCTCTGCCGGCTTAAGAGATACACGTGAAACTAAAGCCGATCCTGGGTGCCTAGGGTGCCTGTCATCCAATCCGCACTGAATTTCATTTCTAGCACATAGCCAAAAAATCGCCCCATTGACTTACATTGGAGTGCAGAAAAGGTCATTTTTTCTCGGTCCCTTTAAGAGGTAGGAGTTAAACAAGCTTAGGTCTGCGGTGCCCAGGGGGGACCCCATCCAGCCCGCACTGAGTTTCATTCCTACCACCTTAGGAAAAAAAGTCATTATTTTGAGGCTTAGAAGTCATTTCTGCAATTCCCATAGAAAATCAACGGCGTCTCTATTCAATTGTGTGGAGCGCATATCAGGTGGGTTTTCTCTGCCGGCTTAAGAGATACACGTGAAACTAAAGCCGATCCTGGGTGCCTAGGGTGCCTGTCATCCAATCCGCACTGAATTTCATTTCTAGCACATAGCCAAAAAATCGCCCCATTGACTTACATTGGAGTGCAGAAAAGGTCATTTTTTCTCGGTCCCTTTAAGAGGTAGGAGTTAAACAAGCTTAGGTCTGCGGTGCCCAGGGGGGACCCCATCCAGCCCGCACTGAGTTTCATTCCTACCACCTTAGGAAAAAAAGTCATTATTTTGAGGCTTAGAAGTCATTTCTGCAATTCCCATAGAAAATCAACGGCGTCTCTATTCAATTGTGTGGAGCGCATATCAGGTGGGTTTTCTCTGCCGGCTTAAGAGATACACGTGAAACTAAAGCCGATCCTGGGTGCCTAGGGTGCCTGTCATCCAATCCGCACTGAATTTCATTTCTAGCACATAGCCAAAAAATCGCCCCATTGACTTACATTGGAGTGCAGAAAAGGTCATTTTTTCTCGGTCCCTTTAAGAGGTAGGAGTTAAACAAGCTTAGGTCTGCGGTGCCCAGGGGGGACCCCATCCAGCCCGCACTGAGTTTCATTCCTACCACCTTAGGAAAAAAAGTCATTATTTTGAGGCTTAGAAGTCATTTCTGCAATTCCCATAGAAAATCAACGGCGTCTCTATTCAATTGTGTGGAGCGCATATCAGGTGGGTTTTCTCTGCCGGCTTAAGAGATACACGTGAAACTAAAGCCGATCCTGGGTGCCTAGGGTGCCTGTCATCCAATCCGCACTGAATTTCATTTCTAGCACATAGCCAAAAAATCGCCCCATTGACTTACATTGGAGTGCAGAAAAGGTCATTTTTTCTCGGTCCCTTTAAGAGGTAGGAGTTAAACAAGCTTAGGTCTGCGGTGCCCAGGGGGGACCCCATCCAGCCCGCACTGAGTTTCATTCCTACCACCTTAGGAAAAAAAGTCATTATTTTGAGGCTTAGAAGTCATTTCTGCAATTCCCATAGAAAATCAACGGCGTCTCTATTCAATTGTGTGGAGCGCATATCAGGTGGGTTTTCTCTGCCGGCTTAAGAGATACACGTGAAACTAAAGCCGATCCTGGGTGCCTAGGGTGCCTGTCATCCAATCCGCACTGAATTTCATTTCTAGCACATAGCCAAAAAATCGCCCCATTGACTTACATTGGAGTGCAGAAAAGGTCATTTTTTCTCGGTCCCTTTAAGAGGTAGGAGTTAAACAAGCTTAGGTCTGCGGTGCCCAGGGGGGACCCCATCCAGCCCGCACTGAGTTTCATTCCTACCACCTTAGGAAAAAAAGTCATTATTTTGAGGCTTAGAAGTCATTTCTGCAATTCCCATAGAAAATCAACGGCGTCTCTATTCAATTGTGTGGAGCGCATATCAGGTGGGTTTTCTCTGCCGGCTTAAGAGATACACGTGAAACTAAAGCCGATCCTGGGTGCCTAGGGTGCCTGTCATCCAATCCGCACTGAATTTCATTTCTAGCACATAGCCAAAAAATCGCCCCATTGACTTACATTGGAGTGCAGAAAAGGTCATTTTTTCTCGGTCCCTTTAAGAGGTAGGAGTTAAACAAGCTTAGGTCTGCGGTGCCCAGGGGGGACCCCATCCAGCCCGCACTGAGTTTCATTCCTACCACCTTAGGAAAAAAAGTCATTATTTTGAGGCTTAGAAGTCATTTCTGCAATTCCCATAGAAAATCAACGGCGTCTCTATTCAATTGTGTGGAGCGCATATCAGGTGGGTTTTCTCTGCCGGCTTAAGAGATACACGTGAAACTAAAGCCGATCCTGGGTGCCTAGGGTGCCTGTCATCCAATCCGCACTGAATTTCATTTCTAGCACATAGCCAAAAAATCGCCCCATTGACTTACATTGGAGTGCAGAAAAGGTCATTTTTTCTCGGTCCCTTTAAGAGGTAGGAGTTAAACAAGCTTAGGTCTGCGGTGCCCAGGGGGGACCCCATCCAGCCCGCACTGAGTTTCATTCCTACCACCTTAGGAAAAAAAGTCATTATTTTGAGGCTTAGAAGTCATTTCTGCAATTCCCATAGAAAATCAACGGCGTCTCTATTCAATTGTGTGGAGCGCATATCAGGTGGGTTTTCTCTGCCGGCTTAAGAGATACACGTGAAACTAAAGCCGATCCTGGGTGCCTAGGGTGCCTGTCATCCAATCCGCACTGAATTTCATTTCTAGCACATAGCCAAAAAATCGCCCCATTGACTTACATTGGAGTGCAGAAAAGGTCATTTTTTCTCGGTCCCTTTAAGAGGTAGGAGTTAAACAAGCTTAGGTCTGCGGTGCCCAGGGGGGACCCCATCCAGCCCGCACTGAGTTTCATTCCTACCACCTTAGGAAAAAAAGTCATTATTTTGAGGCTTAGAAGTCATTTCTGCAATTCCCATAGAAAATCAACGGCGTCTCTATTCAATTGTGTGGAGCGCATATCAGGTGGGTTTTCTCTGCCGGCTTAAGAGATACACGTGAAACTAAAGCCGATCCTGGGTGCCTAGGGTGCCTGTCATCCAATCCGCACTGAATTTCATTTCTAGCACATAGCCAAAAAATCGCCCCATTGACTTACATTGGAGTGCAGAAAAGGTCATTTTTTCTCGGTCCCTTTAAGAGGTAGGAGTTAAACAAGCTTAGGTCTGCGGTGCCCAGGGGGGACCCCATCCAGCCCGCACTGAGTTTCATTCCTACCACCTTAGGAAAAAAAGTCATTATTTTGAGGCTTAGAAGTCATTTCTGCAATTCCCATAGAAAATCAACGGCGTCTCTATTCAATTGTGTGGAGCGCATATCAGGTGGGTTTTCTCTGCCGGCTTAAGAGATACACGTGAAACTAAAGCCGATCCTGGGTGCCTAGGGTGCCTGTCATCCAATCCGCACTGAATTTCATTTCTAGCACATAGCCAAAAAATCGCCCCATTGACTTACATTGGAGTGCAGAAAAGGTCATTTTTTCTCGGTCCCTTTAAGAGGTAGGAGTTAAACAAGCTTAGGTCTGCGGTGCCCAGGGGGGACCCCATCCAGCCCGCACTGAGTTTCATTCCTACCACCTTAGGAAAAAAAGTCATTATTTTGAGGCTTAGAAGTCATTTCTGCAATTCCCATAGAAAATCAACGGCGTCTCTATTCAATTGTGTGGAGCGCATATCAGGTGGGTTTTCTCTGCCGGCTTAAGAGATACACGTGAAACTAAAGCCGATCCTGGGTGCCTAGGGTGCCTGTCATCCAATCCGCACTGAATTTCATTTCTAGCACATAGCCAAAAAATCGCCCCATTGACTTACATTGGAGTGCAGAAAAGGTCATTTTTTCTCGGTCCCTTTAAGAGGTAGGAGTTAAACAAGCTTAGGTCTGCGGTGCCCAGGGGGGACCCCATCCAGCCCGCACTGAGTTTCATTCCTACCACCTTAGGAAAAAAAGTCATTATTTTGAGGCTTAGAAGTCATTTCTGCAATTCCCATAGAAAATCAACGGCGTCTCTATTCAATTGTGTGGAGCGCATATCAGGTGGGTTTTCTCTGCCGGCTTAAGAGATACACGTGAAACTAAAGCCGATCCTGGGTGCCTAGGGTGCCTGTCATCCAATCCGCACTGAATTTCATTTCTAGCACATAGCCAAAAAATCGCCCCATTGACTTACATTGGAGTGCAGAAAAGGTCATTTTTTCTCGGTCCCTTTAAGAGGTAGGAGTTAAACAAGCTTAGGTCTGCGGTGCCCAGGGGGGACCCCATCCAGCCCGCACTGAGTTTCATTCCTACCACCTTAGGAAAAAAAGTCATTATTTTGAGGCTTAGAAGTCATTTCTGCAATTCCCATAGAAAATCAACGGCGTCTCTATTCAATTGTGTGGAGCGCATATCAGGTGGGTTTTCTCTGCCGGCTTAAGAGATACACGTGAAACTAAAGCCGATCCTGGGTGCCTAGGGTGCCTGTCATCCAATCCGCACTGAATTTCATTTCTAGCACATAGCCAAAAAATCGCCCCATTGACTTACATTGGAGTGCAGAAAAGGTCATTTTTTCTCGGTCCCTTTAAGAGGTAGGAGTTAAACAAGCTTAGGTCTGCGGTGCCCAGGGGGGACCCCATCCAGCCCGCACTGAGTTTCATTCCTACCACCTTAGGAAAAAAAGTCATTATTTTGAGGCTTAGAAGTCATTTCTGCAATTCCCATAGAAAATCAACGGCGTCTCTATTCAATTGTGTGGAGCGCATATCAGGTGGGTTTTCTCTGCCGGCTTAAGAGATACACGTGAAACTAAAGCCGATCCTGGGTGCCTAGGGTGCCTGTCATCCAATCCGCACTGAATTTCATTTCTAGCACATAGCCAAAAAATCGCCCCATTGACTTACATTGGAGTGCAGAAAAGGTCATTTTTTCTCGGTCCCTTTAAGAGGTAGGAGTTAAACAAGCTTAGGTCTGCGGTGCCCAGGGGGGACCCCATCCAGCCCGCACTGAGTTTCATTCCTACCACCTTAGGAAAAAAAGTCATTATTTTGAGGCTTAGAAGTCATTTCTGCAATTCCCATAGAAAATCAACGGCGTCTCTATTCAATTGTGTGGAGCGCATATCAGGTGGGTTTTCTCTGCCGGCTTAAGAGATACACGTGAAACTAAAGCCGATCCTGGGTGCCTAGGGTGCCTGTCATCCAATCCGCACTGAATTTCATTTCTAGCACATAGCCAAAAAATCGCCCCATTGACTTACATTGGAGTGCAGAAAAGGTCATTTTTTCTCGGTCCCTTTAAGAGGTAGGAGTTAAACAAGCTTAGGTCTGCGGTGCCCAGGGGGGACCCCATCCAGCCCGCACTGAGTTTCATTCCTACCACCTTAGGAAAAAAAGTCATTATTTTGAGGCTTAGAAGTCATTTCTGCAATTCCCATAGAAAATCAACGGCGTCTCTATTCAATTGTGTGGAGCGCATATCAGGTGGGTTTTCTCTGCCGGCTTAAGAGATACACGTGAAACTAAAGCCGATCCTGGGTGCCTAGGGTGCCTGTCATCCAATCCGCACTGAATTTCATTTCTAGCACATAGCCAAAAAATCGCCCCATTGACTTACATTGGAGTGCAGAAAAGGTCATTTTTTCTCGGTCCCTTTAAGAGGTAGGAGTTAAACAAGCTTAGGTCTGCGGTGCCCAGGGGGGACCCCATCCAGCCCGCACTGAGTTTCATTCCTACCACCTTAGGAAAAAAAGTCATTATTTTGAGGCTTAGAAGTCATTTCTGCAATTCCCATAGAAAATCAACGGCGTCTCTATTCAATTGTGTGGAGCGCATATCAGGTGGGTTTTCTCTGCCGGCTTAAGAGATACACGTGAAACTAAAGCCGATCCTGGGTGCCTAGGGTGCCTGTCATCCAATCCGCACTGAATTTCATTTCTAGCACATAGCCAAAAAATCGCCCCATTGACTTACATTGGAGTGCAGAAAAGGTCATTTTTTCTCGGTCCCTTTAAGAGGTAGGAGTTAAACAAGCTTAGGTCTGCGGTGCCCAGGGGGGACCCCATCCAGCCCGCACTGAGTTTCATTCCTACCACCTTAGGAAAAAAAGTCATTATTTTGAGGCTTAGAAGTCATTTCTGCAATTCCCATAGAAAATCAACGGCGTCTCTATTCAATTGTGTGGAGCGCATATCAGGTGGGTTTTCTCTGCCGGCTTAAGAGATACACGTGAAACTAAAGCCGATCCTGGGTGCCTAGGGTGCCTGTCATCCAATCCGCACTGAATTTCATTTCTAGCACATAGCCAAAAAATCGCCCCATTGACTTACATTGGAGTGCAGAAAAGGTCATTTTTTCTCGGTCCCTTTAAGAGGTAGGAGTTAAACAAGCTTAGGTCTGCGGTGCCCAGGGGGGACCCCATCCAGCCCGCACTGAGTTTCATTCCTACCACCTTAGGAAAAAAAGTCATTATTTTGAGGCTTAGAAGTCATTTCTGCAATTCCCATAGAAAATCAACGGCGTCTCTATTCAATTGTGTGGAGCGCATATCAGGTGGGTTTTCTCTGCCGGCTTAAGAGATACACGTGAAACTAAAGCCGATCCTGGGTGCCTAGGGTGCCTGTCATCCAATCCGCACTGAATTTCATTTCTAGCACATAGCCAAAAAATCGCCCCATTGACTTACATTGGAGTGCAGAAAAGGTCATTTTTTCTCGGTCCCTTTAAGAGGTAGGAGTTAAACAAGCTTAGGTCTGCGGTGCCCAGGGGGGACCCCATCCAGCCCGCACTGAGTTTCATTCCTACCACCTTAGGAAAAAAAGTCATTATTTTGAGGCTTAGAAGTCATTTCTGCAATTCCCATAGAAAATCAACGGCGTCTCTATTCAATTGTGTGGAGCGCATATCAGGTGGGTTTTCTCTGCCGGCTTAAGAGATACACGTGAAACTAAAGCCGATCCTGGGTGCCTAGGGTGCCTGTCATCCAATCCGCACTGAATTTCATTTCTAGCACATAGCCAAAAAATCGCCCCATTGACTTACATTGGAGTGCAGAAAAGGTCATTTTTTCTCGGTCCCTTTAAGAGGTAGGAGTTAAACAAGCTTAGGTCTGCGGTGCCCAGGGGGGACCCCATCCAGCCCGCACTGAGTTTCATTCCTACCACCTTAGGAAAAAAAGTCATTATTTTGAGGCTTAGAAGTCATTTCTGCAATTCCCATAGAAAATCAACGGCGTCTCTATTCAATTGTGTGGAGCGCATATCAGGTGGGTTTTCTCTGCCGGCTTAAGAGATACACGTGAAACTAAAGCCGATCCTGGGTGCCTAGGGTGCCTGTCATCCAATCCGCACTGAATTTCATTTCTAGCACATAGCCAAAAAATCGCCCCATTGACTTACATTGGAGTGCAGAAAAGGTCATTTTTTCTCGGTCCCTTTAAGAGGTAGGAGTTAAACAAGCTTAGGTCTGCGGTGCCCAGGGGGGACCCCATCCAGCCCGCACTGAGTTTCATTCCTACCACCTTAGGAAAAAAAGTCATTATTTTGAGGCTTAGAAGTCATTTCTGCAATTCCCATAGAAAATCAACGGCGTCTCTATTCAATTGTGTGGAGCGCATATCAGGTGGGTTTTCTCTGCCGGCTTAAGAGATACACGTGAAACTAAAGCCGATCCTGGGTGCCTAGGGTGCCTGTCATCCAATCCGCACTGAATTTCATTTCTAGCACATAGCCAAAAAATCGCCCCATTGACTTACATTGGAGTGCAGAAAAGGTCATTTTTTCTCGGTCCCTTTAAGAGGTAGGAGTTAAACAAGCTTAGGTCTGCGGTGCCCAGGGGGGACCCCATCCAGCCCGCACTGAGTTTCATTCCTACCACCTTAGGAAAAAAAGTCATTATTTTGAGGCTTAGAAGTCATTTCTGCAATTCCCATAGAAAATCAACGGCGTCTCTATTCAATTGTGTGGAGCGCATATCAGGTGGGTTTTCTCTGCCGGCTTAAGAGATACACGTGAAACTAAAGCCGATCCTGGGTGCCTAGGGTGCCTGTCATCCAATCCGCACTGAATTTCATTTCTAGCACATAGCCAAAAAATCGCCCCATTGACTTACATTGGAGTGCAGAAAAGGTCATTTTTTCTCGGTCCCTTTAAGAGGTAGGAGTTAAACAAGCTTAGGTCTGCGGTGCCCAGGGGGGACCCCATCCAGCCCGCACTGAGTTTCATTCCTACCACCTTAGGAAAAAAAGTCATTATTTTGAGGCTTAGAAGTCATTTCTGCAATTCCCATAGAAAATCAACGGCGTCTCTATTCAATTGTGTGGAGCGCATATCAGGTGGGTTTTCTCTGCCGGCTTAAGAGATACACGTGAAACTAAAGCCGATCCTGGGTGCCTAGGGTGCCTGTCATCCAATCCGCACTGAATTTCATTTCTAGCACATAGCCAAAAAATCGCCCCATTGACTTACATTGGAGTGCAGAAAAGGTCATTTTTTCTCGGTCCCTTTAAGAGGTAGGAGTTAAACAAGCTTAGGTCTGCGGTGCCCAGGGGGGACCCCATCCAGCCCGCACTGAGTTTCATTCCTACCACCTTAGGAAAAAAAGTCATTATTTTGAGGCTTAGAAGTCATTTCTGCAATTCCCATAGAAAATCAACGGCGTCTCTATTCAATTGTGTGGAGCGCATATCAGGTGGGTTTTCTCTGCCGGCTTAAGAGATACACGTGAAACTAAAGCCGATCCTGGGTGCCTAGGGTGCCTGTCATCCAATCCGCACTGAATTTCATTTCTAGCACATAGCCAAAAAATCGCCCCATTGACTTACATTGGAGTGCAGAAAAGGTCATTTTTTCTCGGTCCCTTTAAGAGGTAGGAGTTAAACAAGCTTAGGTCTGCGGTGCCCAGGGGGACCCCATCCAGCCCGCACTGAGTTTCATTCCTACCACCTTAGGAAAAAAAGTCATTATTTTGAGGCTTAGAAGTCATTTCTGCAATTCCCATAGAAAATCAACGGCGTCTCTATTCAATTGTGTGGAGCGCATATCAGGTGGGTTTTCTCTGCCGGCTTAAGAGATACACGTGAAACTAAAGCCGATCCTGGGTGCCTAGGGTGCCTGTCATCCAATCCGCACTGAATTTCATTTCTAGCACATAGCCAAAAAATCGCCCCATTGACTTACATTGGAGTGCAGAAAAGGTCATTTTTTCTCGGTCCCTTTAAGAGGTAGGAGTTAAACAAGCTTAGGTCTGCGGTGCCCAGGGGGACCCCATCCAGCCCGCACTGAGTTTCATTCCTACCACCTTAGGAAAAAAAGTCATTATTTTGAGGCTTAGAAGTCATTTCTGCAATTCCCATAGAAAATCAACGGCGTCTCTATTCAATTGTGTGGAGCGCATATCAGGTGGGTTTTCTCTGCCGGCTTAAGAGATACACGTGAAACTAAAGCCGATCCTGGGTGCCTAGGGTGCCTGTCATCCAATCCGCACTGAATTTCATTTCTAGCACATAGCCAAAAAATCGCCCCATTGACTTACATTGGAGTGCAGAAAAGGTCATTTTTTCTCGGTCCCTTTAAGAGGTAGGAGTTAAACAAGCTTAGGTCTGCGGTGCCCAGGGGGGACCCCATCCAGCCCGCACTGAGTTTCATTCCTACCACCTTAGGAAAAAAAGTCATTATTTTGAGGCTTAGAAGTCATTTCTGCAATTCCCATAGAAAATCAACGGCGTCTCTATTCAATTGTGTGGAGCGCATATCAGGTGGGTTTTCTCTGCCGGCTTAAGAGATACACGTGAAACTAAAGCCGATCCTGGGTGCCTAGGGTGCCTGTCATCCAATCCGCACTGAATTTCATTTCTAGCACATAGCCAAAAAATCGCCCCATTGACTTACATTGGAGTGCAGAAAAGGTCATTTTTTCTCGGTCCCTTTAAGAGGTAGGAGTTAAACAAGCTTAGGTCTGCGGTGCCCAGGGGGGACCCCATCCAGCCCGCACTGAGTTTCATTCCTACCACCTTAGGAAAAAAAGTCATTATTTTGAGGCTTAGAAGTCATTTCTGCAATTCCCATAGAAAATCAACGGCGTCTCTATTCAATTGTGTGGAGCGCATATCAGGTGGGTTTTCTCTGCCGGCTTAAGAGATACACGTGAAACTAAAGCCGATCCTGGGTGCCTAGGGTGCCTGTCATCCAATCCGCACTGAATTTCATTTCTAGCACATAGCCAAAAAATCGCCCCATTGACTTACATTGGAGTGCAGAAAAGGTCATTTTTTCTCGGTCCCTTTAAGAGGTAGGAGTTAAACAAGCTTAGGTCTGCGGTGCCCAGGGGGGACCCCATCCAGCCCGCACTGAGTTTCATTCCTACCACCTTAGGAAAAAAAGTCATTATTTTGAGGCTTAGAAGTCATTTCTGCAATTCCCATAGAAAATCAACGGCGTCTCTATTCAATTGTGTGGAGCGCATATCAGGTGGGTTTTCTCTGCCGGCTTAAGAGATACACGTGAAACTAAAGCCGATCCTGGGTGCCTAGGGTGCCTGTCATCCAATCCGCACTGAATTTCATTTCTAGCACATAGCCAAAAAATCGCCCCATTGACTTACATTGGAGTGCAGAAAAGGTCATTTTTTCTCGGTCCCTTTAAGAGGTAGGAGTTAAACAAGCTTAGGTCTGCGGTGCCCAGGGGGGACCCCATCCAGCCCGCACTGAGTTTCATTCCTACCACCTTAGGAAAAAAAGTCATTATTTTGAGGCTTAGAAGTAATTTCTGCAATTCCCATAGAAAATCAACGGCGTCTCTATTCAATTGTGTGGAGCGCATATCAGGTGGGTTTTCTCTGCCGGCTTAAGAGATACACGTGAAACTAAAGCCGATCCTGGGTGCCTAGGGTGCCTGTCATCCAATCCGCACTGAATTTCATTTCTAGCACATAGCCAAAAAATCGCCCCATTGACTTACATTGGAGTGCAGAAAAGGTCATTTTTTCTCGGTCCCTTTAAGAGGTAGGAGTTAAACAAGCTTAGGTCTGCGGTGCCCAGGGGGGACCCCATCCAGCCCGCACTGAGTTTCATTCCTACCACCTTAGGAAAAAAAGTCATTATTTTGAGGCTTAGAAGTCATTTCTGCAATTCCCATAGAAAATCAACGGCGTCTCTATTCAATTGTGTGGGCGCATATCAGGTGGGTTTTCTCTGCCGGCTTAAGAGATACACGTGAAACTAAAGCCGATCCTGGGTGCCTAGGGTGCCTGTCATCCAATCCGCACTGAATTTCATTTCTAGCACATAGCCAAAAAATCGCCCCATTGACTTTACATTGGAGTGCAGAAAGGTCATTTTTTCTCGGTCCCTTTAAGAGGTAGGAGTTAAACAAGCTTAGGTCTGCGGTATCCCAGGGGGGACCCCATCCAGCCCCCACTGAGTTTCATTCCTACCACCTTAGGAAAAAAAGTCATTATTTTGAGGCTTAGAAGTCATTTGCAATTCCCATAGAAAATCAACGGCGTCTCTATTCAATTGTGTGGAGCGCATATCAGGTGGGTTTTCTCTGCCGGCTTAAGAGATACACGTGAAACTAAAGCCGATCCTGGGTGCCTGGGTGCCTGTCATCCAATCCGCACTGAATTTCATTTCTAGCACACTACA